>NW_019385063.1:143983-149648 GCF_000671375.1 Centruroides sculpturatus | reverse complement strand
ATTTTTGCGATAAAATACATTGGAGTAAATAATTTTGTAATTATTTAACATTTTTTGTCCTTTCCTATTTGTTTTTGGCTACATTAAAGCATTTTTTTGAAAATATACAGTAAGGTTCCATATTACCACCCGATTTTCTCTAAGCTTACTTTCGGACTTTTTGTACAAAAGTCTTCAAAAACCATACTTATAATTACACTAGCGAAAAATCCAATTAGGAACAATTATTTTACTAGTTACCAGTACTTTTCGCACAAAAAATGTGGGTGTAGCTATGATACCTTGTTTACAATTCACTAAAATGTAATTGGGGTTCCATAATACCACCTTCTCCTCTATTATATTGAATTACTGTATAAACTGTTTTACTTTAAACAAAAAATAAAAAATAAAATATTTATATTTCGTTATGCAAATAAATATTTAGCATTTAATTTGATTAATATAATTTAATTAACAGAGAAGGAAGAGGTTTTTAGTATTTTATTTCAGACATTGAAATATCAATTATTTAAATTCTTATAAACATTAATGAGTCAATCAGTAAAGTAATGCACAAAGAAATATTTTAGAGTCCTTAAATTTCGTTTTGATATTTGTAATAAATCAAACACTGAAGCCTCAAATAAAGGGAAATAAATGTATTAATTTAAATGATTTGTCAATTGATGATTGTTATTAACATTAAATAAGCTAGTGAGGATTGATAATGAAGATTCACAATACTCAATAATAATTACTTTATACAGAATGAATAAAGGTGAAATACAATTGATGCATTTCTTTGCATTTACGTAGGAAAAAATTATTTCTTAAAATTCAAAACTGTTTTTTAAAAAACAATTTATGATCAATGTAAGGGAAAGAGGGATGTCAATCACTCCCTTTTTCAATTTTTTATGTCTAAATTAATATGATATAATATGAGAATATGTTGATCAAAACGATTTTTTTTTAGACTTCCAAGTTTTAGCAGCATTTGGAGTGACTGGTAAAAGAATAGTAAATGCTAATAACGAGTAAAATTTCATCAATTTTCTTCTTGAGATACGACATATGACCGTCTCGACCTTTATCCTCCAAAATTTAATTGCATTAATGTCCATTATACACAACTAACCAAGCCAAATTTCGTTTCGTAATTATTATTCCATCCTGAGAGATATTACAGGAAACACACCACACAGGAAAATTTTTTCTGTTTTTTTTTATTTATTTTATTTTATTATTATTTTTTATTTTGATGGTTTTGGGTCAAGGAGATCTCAAAACGTTGAGATTTAAAGACTTCGTAGAGTCAAATTTGGCATTATTTCAATACTTTCTCTTGTTTTCTGTCTGTTATGTACACGTTTGTAAAGATTAATCTCTACAAACGTGTGTTAATTTCTATTTTTTATTTTTTAGTATTAATGTAAACTTGTTATATTAAACACTTATATAGCCCTTCGAGCATATACAATGTACTGTACCTATTTATGGATTTTAAAAGTTTTCTACCTGTATAATGTCAAAGATAAGGAAGGGGTGTTCTCTCGTTTTTTGTAATCTTTTCGTAATTTATATACTGGAAAATTCAATAAGGAGGGTTGGAATATATTACATCAACCCGAAATGCATATGGAGTTCAATTAGAAAATAAAATCATATTGCTAACCGAGAATTGCTTTGAGATACGTCTACCATATTGTTTTGAATTACAGAGACGATTTTACATTGAAGACATTGAGATATAATAAATCTATCCAAAGCAGGCAGATGGTGTTGAATAATGACTGTTAAGACGCCATTTGGCCGTCAACGGTCATTATTCAACGCCACCATGGCCACGACCGAACTCTCAGCGTTCAGGGAGTTATCCCTGAACACTGGGAAGTTCGGTCGTGGGTTTGCGCCTGCCAGGAAGGGCTGGCCACGCGGAGTTTTCTGTGTTTTCTCCACGTTTGTAACGCCTGAATAGCGGCCACTTACCCTTAAAAGACCTCCCGGAAGGCATTATTCCCCGCGTAACGACTATCATAAACGCATACAACTAATATTACATGACAATTACGTCACACTTTANCGTACATGTTGTTTCGTCATCACGAATTGGCTGTTTGCCAAATATCACAGTTTGCTGTTTGTTCACCGGACGTTCCGATATTTCGAGCTCCACAGCAGAGCTGCGAATATTCTTTATACATCGGAAATAATCAGAAGGTAACAGAACTTTGTTCCAAAGAAGTTGTAAATGATTTTTATCCAATTTTTAGAAGAATAGACAAGCAAGGAACATGGGTATTTTCTACACCCTCTTCATTAGTATTAGTAGTGAAATGTTCTGCTAAACAAAATAACTTGCATTCATTACCTTCTAACATAAGTAAATTGAAAAATGTTGGAATCATAAGATTGCCAAATACATGTATAGGATACTTACCTGAAATTATCCTCACTTCACATTTTCACACGAGGTCAACTGTTCACACTAGAAGTAGTCCTAGGTTTATTATACCTCCAATTGAAACAATATTTTCCAAGATGGAATTAGAAGAATTGCAAGAAAATTTAAACCCTACAGAGAATCCTGAGAGGAATAAAGAAAATTCTAAGAAACAAAGGGATGAGGACATTAAGATAGCAGAAAAATCATACGAGCAAATGAAGAAAGATTTGGATAGATTATTGAAAGAAAATGAAGATCTTTTCCTATCAAACACTCCAACAATTCCAATCACATACATATGGATTATCCTTGGAAGTATAGGAATATTAATTCTACTTATCTGCGCATATTATATAGTCAAGCATATTTGTTGGAAACGAAGATTTGAGAAGAGGATCAAGGAACTGTCACAACAAGACATTCCACTTCAAGAAATTCCTCAAAGAAATAATGCAGAAGAAGAAGAAACGGAAATAGTCGAACCTGTTGGAAGCTCAACTGAACAAGCTTCAAGCTCAACACAGACAAAGAAGCATTTTGTTCGAACATATCGACTTTAGTTCGACCGTATCGACTTTAATTTTAATTTGTTTTTGAATGATTATTTCATTGGATTGAACTTTTATTTGATTTATTGATAGTCAATTTTTGTTCATATATATCATTAGTTTGTAAGTACCTTTCCTACTAATAACAAAAAGCTTATTTAAAGGAATGTACACCCCAATCAAATTGATAAACTAAAGTGATTGAATTAGAATAGATATAATATTTTATAGAATAGTCTAGATGTAAGACTTAGTGTAGTATTAAGAGAGAGAGAGACATTAATAGAGATATGTATTTGTTAAACATACTACCTTTCAAATGAACAATACTTTGGTGAAAAGGAACGTTTGCCCAAAATGGATTTAAATGACCCTGGAGTCATACAACCTTTAATGAACTCAACCACCTGAACTTTTGTGGTTATGTTAAATGAAATTTCAGCAGAAAAGAAGTGTGTCAACATACAGGAAGAAGACACATTATATCAGTTCGAACTGAAAAGTGAACTTTGAACTGTTAGCAGGTGCTTTTCGAACAAGAAGACATCACATGATCTTCTAATATACCTGAAAATTTTTGCGACTATAAGAAGTCAGCCAACAGAGGTGCTGCCATAGAGACTCTCAGCAACAGAGAGGTGCATTCGAAACTGGTGACGGAACTATGTCCACTTTTACCGTCGATTCCAGACGAAGACACCTGTGTTCATTGTGTTTATTTTAGTCATATTTTTAATCTGATGAATTGTTTATTATATTATTTCCATATATTTCAGTTTTGAATTTAATTTGAATTATTGTATACTTTTATGAATTTATTATTATGTATAACGCAATTTTTAGAGAGAGAGAGAGAGCAATTCGAACTTATGTATTGCAGTGAAAAATCACGCCTTCTTTAAATGTAGTGTGATTTTTGAAGATAAGGGAGTAATGTGACATCCGAAAGGCCCTGGGTCTAATTTGTGAATTTTTATTAAATATGTTTAAATATAGACCCGAAATATTACTTCGTTTTTGTGAAAAAAATANCCCGAGTGACGACAGATTGGGATCGAGAGATTCCCTACCACCCTCCGCCTTCGGTTTTCATTTTCCACAAGGGGTTTGAAGCGAGATTTTCTATAATCGAACGCCATCTTTACCTCGCCACCCCCCAAAACTAGAAGAAATCCTTCCTCTCGTTCGTCGAGTATTTTCCGACGAATTTTCCGATTGACCGACACAGCAATTCTTACTAAATTTCGTAATATTTCTGTTAATCTGACGCCATTTTAAAAGCGGTTACCCGACGTCATCGAACGTTGGTTATATTAAATATGCGTGTTATAGTTTAGTTACGTAAATGTTACAGTAACTTGTATATTAAATAAGCGAATTTTATGAATTTATTTGACCGATAGAAAATATCGGTATGTATTTTACACCAAACAATCAAATATAGATCTTTCTATATTGAAACTGAGAAAAAGATTGTTCGTTTCAAGAAATGTAACTGTTTTTATAAAAAAATCTATCAAAACCAACGAGTCGCGTAACTTTCTCGGCTGTTGTGAGATTTTATTTAGAAGATAACATTTATATTTTTAATTACATTATAATAAATAAAATTGTGTGTGGCGCCATCTGTTATGAGATTTTGTTATATAAATTTTTCATACTTTTAATTATTATAAAATGGCAAAAGGTTTAATTTTAAAGGTATGAAAAAAAAAATTATAAATGCTAGTAACGAGTAAACTAGAGAACTAGCAATTGTGACATCCGAAAGGCCCTGGGTCTAATTTGTGAATTTTTATTAAATATGTTTAAATATAGACCCGAAATATTACTTCGTTTTTGTGAAAAAAATATTGTTTTAGACGTGGGAAAAACCAGATAACAAATGTTATTTCCTTTCACAAGAAGAGAACATCCTCTGTTTTTCCGTTATCCGTTAAAAATCTCGCTTAGATGGGAACTTTCGACCCCTCTTCGCTTCCACTTTCATCCGCTCACATGAACGAAGTTCAAGCCAATGATTGGACGAAAATTTTGAAATAAAAGGAGAAATTAGTCAGAATTCGGGGAGTTCTTCGACAGATCCGAAGCATATAAACTCCACTCAGTTCTCCTCCTGATGGCCAACGCCCATAACGGAGTCCGATAGACTAAGTCCCGAGTCTACACTTAGAAGAAGTGGTATTTTTATATTTTGTGCACGAATTGATCTCCCATACGAAAGTAATATGAACCCTATCTACAAGGTGTCCTATATCTACAGAACAAAGACGACAACTAACAGGTCGTATGTTTAGAATCATTTTGTGAGCTCTCTCTCTCGAACGCGCATTAGCATAGATTCAGTCCTAGTCTATAGCTTGTCATATAATCGTTGTATTTGGTTATTTGTATTCGTTTGTTTGAGATTTATTAAATTTACTCTTGTTTTATTTTGTAAGAATGTCTCCTCAATTTATTTCGAATCAGATCGCCTACGCGTGTTTGTCCGCGCATCGATAAATTGACAAACTGGTGTCGGGAACCTGACGAACTTCTGAACCTCGCAGTTCGGATCTGATTTTATACGCTCTCCTATGTAAACTTTTTACGATCGGATCTTACGATTCGAAACTCGGGGAACTATTCTCACGGAATAGGCCGATTAAGTGGTACTAACGAATTAGTGTACCCCCGGCTAATCTCACAC
>NW_019385063.1:141451-143322 GCF_000671375.1 Centruroides sculpturatus | reverse complement strand
TTGCTAATTTTTTCAGTGCATGTGTTTTGTACATTGTGAGTGTTTGGAATGGCTATGTCTATAATGTATGTGATTTTATTGTGTTTGTCAATGAGTGTGATGTCTGGTCTGTTGTGGTAAATTGTTTTATCTGTGATTACGGCTCTGTCGTAGTACAGTTTGTGCGTGTTATTTTCCAATACTGTCTGTGGAATATATTTGTAGTATGGTTCGTGAATGTCTACCAAGTTGTGTTTCTTTGCAAGCTCTTGGTGTATTATATTTGCTACTTTATTATGTCTGTGTAAATAATCTGTCTGTGCCAAGAGCTTGTACCCAGANCTCAGATGTTGGAGAACGATACTTCTCGTAATCCACCTTACGTGCTTCCAATCGAACGTCGTGGTACCATCGATGATCAGCCACCGTGTTATCGTTGTGTGATGCAAAATATTAAACCTTCGGATTGCAGACATTGCAATTATGGTGCATGTTAAATTGTGTGTCCAACATTGGATCCTCATTACACGGGCACGTTTCGTAAGGAACCGGTCGAATTCGCAATGATTCAAAAATTAATAAATGATAAAATATTTCAAAACGGGTATTCGGCATTTGTCACAATCAAGTAATTTTCGCTTCCCCTATACAGTTAAATGATTTTAAGAGTTACTAAAATTACGGTGATGATGTGAAGAGAAAAAAACATCTCGTTTATTTTTTATGTAAATTTTGTGCATGTTAACACTGATTTCAATTAAATTTTCTGTTTTTATATAAAAATCTAAGGCTGATTGTAACCTTTTGAGTTACGCACGCGATTTACATTTTAATACGCCAATAAATTATGTTCGTGAAATTATGAAGTGTTGTAACTTAATCATCGTCTTTAAATTAATTATGAGAAACTTCAACTCTAACGGTACATGACTCACATTTATTTCCGTTTTAGTTGTTGTGTCTAACGAATACGCAGAATGACACAAAATTCAGTTGTCTGAAAGAGTAAACTTTAACACAAAGAAGGTTGTTGATATATAATGAAAAGAAGAAAGGCGACTGAGAATAGAATCTTGTTGAAAACAAAAAAATTGTCAAGAAATTCATAATCGCCTACTTTAATTTTACATTTTCGTATCAAAAAGAAATCATTGAGCCATGAATGAATCGCTGATCGATATTATATTCATGAAGCCAGTCAAGAAAAATATTTGGTAAGACGAAATCAAAGGCACTACTAACGTCTATATAATGATAAAGGACAAAGTTTGTATCAAATTCATAGTTTTGGAATGATGGCGAATATCACAATGCGTTTATTTATGACAGTGTAAAAGAAGATTCAAACGTATAAATGTAAACAGACTTTATTTCGAATATTTTTTCTCGTCACGATCAGTAAAAAAATCCAGCAACGAGTTGCGTAACTTTTCCAGCGAAAAACACTAGGACTCTAACAGAAAGTTGAAATTGTATGGCACCATCTGTATCATGAGATTTTATATTATTATTATTATTGTTGTTGTTGTTGTTGTTGTTGTTGTTGTTATGTTTTGTGAGTTATACTCGGTTCACACCGGTGGCTGTGTACTATGCCGGACCAAAGTCAAGGCATAGCAACCAAAACAAAACTAAAATGAAAGAAGTGTGTCAGTGTGTGTGTCTGTATTCAGGAATTTCCTAACAATATGGCATATATTCAATATAGTGGCCTTCTGTAGTGTGATGTATGTATTTCTACTCAATTGTAATGTTCCCAGGCTTTTGTGTAGTGTGTGTGGTATCACACCTGTACAGGAGAGAACGACAGGTACAATAAGCACCCTATCCATCCTCCACAGATGCCTTATTTCCTGGGCGAGTTCTGTGTACTTGCTAATTTTTTCAGTGCA
>NW_019385063.1:132145-137768 GCF_000671375.1 Centruroides sculpturatus | reverse complement strand
ATGTGAGATCCGAAAGGCCCCTGGGCCTCATTTGTGAATTTTTATTAATATGTTTAAATTATCGACAAAATATTATTTCATTTTGTGTGAAAAAACTAGTGTTTTAGACGTGGGAAAAATTGATGACAAATGTTATTTCCTTTCATCGAGGAGAACATCCGCTGTTTTTCCCATATCTGGTTAAAAATCTCGCTCCGATGGGAAATGGTTACCCCTCATTCATCCCCCTCTCATCCGTTCTCACGAAAGAGTTACTGGACGATGATTGGGCGAAATTTTGAAATAAAAGGAGAAATTAGTCAGAATTCGGGGAGTTCTCCGACCGATCCGAAAGCGGGCAGACTCCATACAATTCTTTTCCGGGAGTTCAGCGAGAGTTCTTCGACAGATCCGAAGCATACAAACTCCACATACGTTTCCTCCCGATGGCCAACGCCCATAACGGAGTTCGATAGACTAAGTCCCGAGTCTACACTTAGAAGAAGTTATAATTTTATAATTTGTGCACGAATTGATCTCCCACACGAAAGTAATATGAACTCTATCTACAAGGTGTCCTTTACCTACAGAAACGAAGAAGACGACAACTAACAGGTCGTATGTTTAGAATCATTTTGTGAGCTCTCTCTCTCGAACGCGCATTAGCATAGATTCAGTCCTAGTCTATAGCTTGTCATATAATCGTTGTATTTGGTTATTTGTATTCGTTTGTTTGAGATTTATTAAATTTACTCTTGTTTTATTTTGTAAGAATGTCTCCTCAATTTATTTCGAATCAGATCGCCTACGCGTGTTTGTCCGCGCATCGATAAATTGACAAACTGGTGTCGGGAACCTGACGAACTTCTGAACCTCGCAGTTCGGATCTGATTTTATACGCTCTCCTATGTAAACTTTTTACGATCGGATCTTACGATTCGAAACTCGGGGAACTATTCTCACGGAATAGGCCGATTAAGTGGTACTAACGAATTAGTGTACCCCCGGCTAATCTCACACAATTATTTATTGTGACATCGTCACAATCCTGGATGCAATTTTAATCATATTTTTAATTTTTGTAATTTAAAATATATGCTCTCCACGTCAAATTATTAGATAATGGCTTGCCCCTGTACATCACGCTTTTCCTTTAACAACAGAGTCGCGCCGGTCATCTATTAATTTCTTTCAGGGAGAAGTTTTGAATTGAAATAACGTAATTTCCGCTTCGCATCGGACGTTTGTATAGTATAATCATTAAATGAAATAAAAATTTTAACTTTGCTATACAGATGCCTTTGTTTTTGTTTCGGGAAGAGAGATGATCGCTTTTCTAACGTTAAAAACGTTATTATATAGCCTGCAAACATTAAATAGACATATCCTCATTAGGATGCTATCAGTTTAAAAGGAAAAACAAGTCATGCTAATAATAATCGGTAATAATAGTCGGTATAACCTGATAATTCGATACATTATCAGGTTATACCGACTATTATTCGATACGATCATATATAAATGCGTTCTGATTTCTTGGAAATATGTAATTCGTTTAAATTAGAGCATTTTCCACAGTCACCATTTAAAGGTGTTAAAGGATTATTTTCAAGTTTCTTTTTTTATTTATATCTTCACTATGGAAAAACCAACGTTTGTTACGTATGTGACGTTTTTCGTCTTACGGCCTTCCACGGATAAATACATCGTACAAGTGAACTAATGTGACTGCTTATAAAGCAAACGAAATGAAAAAACTGATATTTTCAAAAACATACCTGTAAACATTACAGGTATAGAAACTGCCGTCAAACACACGTGTAGATCAATTGTTTTTTTAAAATATTACCGTTTTATCTCAGATGTACACGAAACACAAAAATTATGAAATCTTTATTCAATGACATTTTACATTCATAATTATTCGACCATGAAAAGTGACGATATCGGGGATATAAAGTAATCGTTCCAACGTCAAAAACTGTGATAGTGGCGTCAAGAATTTTCGTTATATAATTTTGGCATGGCGCCAATGTGATTTTTAATAAAATGATGTTTGGGTTTTCAAACGCGCACCTGGCGGTGCGTTCATTACAGATTTATTTCATTAGTAATTATTCCAAAATTTATTTCATTATAAATAGTAATTATCATCACATTATAATTACTCGTACTTTATAGCAACATAGAAAGGAATTGTGATATGTAAAAAATGCACCCCAAGTCGCCAGTATTCAGCATCATCATTTAACTAAGATACACTCGCCTCCGACGTGTGTGCCCCGGGTTGCATCACCATCACCGACTGTAGGACGACCCGCTGCAAGAACGCCGATCGTCATCTTCGACGCCGGCTCCTTAAAGCAGTCTGCTTTCGTTTGTAGTTTATGTCAAACTTTTTTTTTTTTGAGCACGTGTGTTATCCTTGCCTCGTACTTCACCACCCATATAAGGTTAGTCCCAAGGCTTTTCCTGACGCGCAATTAACTTATTGACCCAAAGGTCGGCAACTTACAGAAGAAGTGGAAAGTGTGCTTTGGAAAATGAAGATGGGGAAGCTGATCGTATGACGATGGGGAAGCTGAAGTAGGCACTGATCGGATTCCGCTTGAGGCTTGAAGAGGTTTGGGTAAGGAGGAAATTGATATCCTCTGGGACCTTATGAAGAAACTCTGGCAGTAGGAGAAGATTCCAGATGAATGGAGGAATAGCATTCTTGTGCCGATCTTTAAAGCTAAAGGGGATGTACAGAATTGCGGAAATTACAGAGGTATAAAGATATTGTCCTATACTATGAAGATTTGGGAGAAAATCGTAGAAAGTAGGATTAGCAGGAATCTGAGGTTGGAGAGGAACAGTTTGGCGTTTTTCCGGGAAGGAATACGACTGATGGAAAGGCAGAGGGAAATGCGGGAAGATTTGCATATGGTGTTCATAGATCTAGAAAAGGCGTATGATAGGGTATCAAGGCAAGAATTATGTTGCCTTGGTACCCTATCAGTTACGTTACAAGGCAAGTTCTTCGTTACTGTTGGTTTGCATCAGAGATCGGCCCTTAGCCCTTATTCATTTGACCTGATAATGGACGCGTTGCTGTGTGACGTGAAGTGTGAAGCTCCGTGGAGTATGCTGTTTACGGATGATAGTGCTGAGTAAACTTTCCCAAACCAAGGCTGAGAAGAAACTGAAAGATTGGAGGAGTTTTGGAAGAGAGGGACATGAATATTAGCAGAACTAAAACAGCTTATATGACTCTGAATGGTATAGATGAGTGTAATATTAAAATCCAAAATGTGCCGCTTCCTTTTGTTCTGAGCAGGGCTGTGGAGTCGGAGTCGGATGGTAAGGAAAAGTCGGAGTCGGTAGACTTTTACGCGACTCCACAGCCCTGGTTCTAAGTTTTAAATAACTTGGAACATTTGTCGAGATGGGAGGAAGATTGAACTCGGAGGTATAGAACAGCATAGATTTCAATGTGGATGAATGAACTGGAGGAAGCTGAATGGTGTGTTATGTGACAAGAAAGTTAGCTGCAATCTGAAAGGAAAATTGTATAAATCAGTTGTTAGACCCGCAATGTTATATGGAGCGGAGAAATGGGCAATAACAAGACCCCAAAACAGATGGAGGTGGCAGAGATGAGAATGTTGAGATGGATGCGTGGTGTCAAAGAAGGATAGAGTAAGGAATGATTTTATTAGAGGTTCTGTTAAGATGGGCCCCTTGAGCAAAAAGATGCAAGAATGTAGGTTGAGGATGTTTGGCCACATAGTGAAGAAGCGACAAGTATGTTGGAAAGATCGAAAAACTGGTAATAAAAGGAAAGAGGAAGACCAAAGATGCGTTGGAAAGATAAGGTGGAAGACTTGAATCAGAGGAAGCTTAAAAGAGAAGAAGCCCTTGATAGGGAGAAATGGAAAAAACGTATTAGAGAAGGAAACGCCGACCCCATATAAACATGGGAAAAGGCGAAGATAAAATAGTAGTAGTAATCCTCAAGTATAAGCTAAAACAGTGAAAATCGTGGTCATCATCATCATCTATAGTATTTAATTAGAACGCATTTTTTTTTAATTTTATACTTTTTCAAACAGTTTTCAATAGCTATTTTTAATTTATGGACGTTTAAGGATACATGAAAATTTTTAATTTCATGAGACAGAAAAAATATTGGGCTGGAAAAGATTGGACAGCTATAGACAAAAAGTGAAATTATTCAGTCAATTCCTCTAGTTGTTATTAACCAATAACAACAAGTNGCTATTCCTGAAGGCGATCCCGTGAAGAAAGAATCCCTTACGCAATCGATGGAAGAGAGCTCCTCTCCCCGCTCAAAGGGGGAAAAGACCCTCTCTTCATCGATTGCGGAAGGAGAACGCCCTTCACACTTCTTCATCTTCTTGGGCCGCAGCCACCGCCAAAACCGCCAGTTCTTCATTCTGTAAAAAAACAAAAAAATATATAAATATAAATATTAATGGGATTCGGATATACTTAACGCAGAAAAAGTTCAAGATTATACTCACGGCAGAGCTGGCGTTAGATCCTACGGGAAATTGCTAGAACGTTCGAACGCCATTTGCAGTAGAGACCACAAAAGACACGGACCGGCCCGGAACGAAGAAACTCTCTTAGGTGTAATTTGTATGTGTAGGACAGAAAAGTAAAGTTACGCCGCACGCGGAAAAGGCATTCGTATTCGATGGCGAGCCCAAGTCGTGACAAGTGTTTCGTTCTACAGCAATTTATCCTAACGTGCGTACAAGCGGTCCGTCACCTAAACGCAACGACGGCACTTAAAACAGTTTCGTGCAAAGAAATTTCGTACGAGAGTCGACGAAAACACAACACGTGTCCGCTGCCGGGACACGAACGTTTAAGTGGCACAAAGCATTTGCAGAGGGTTACGTAAGTGTGGAGGATGGACTGCACTCAGAAATGACCACATCGTGAAAAGAGACAGCTTAAGGAAAAGAATTCTTTGTGTCCAGCCTGTATAGATAACTGTTAAGTGTATTAGATGTGTTTTAGTTGGAGACAATTTAATTCTCGCAAAGTAAGGCGTTGAAAAGCGTTGTAACGGATACATAATAGATTCAATGGAGAAGTCGGAGGTCAAAGGGCGAAATTTTTGACGTCCAGTTTGTGTCGAAGGAACATCTCATGCTTCAGAATACGGTCTCCGTTTAACCTTTCGTTTAACCGTTTCGTGTGTATATTTTAGTTAAAATTACGCGATGCAATTCGTATTTAAAGTTAGTATTAAATGTGTATAAATGTGATTTGAATCAACTGAAGTAATGATTAAACACTTTTAAGTTATCTTCATTTTTGATAATTATTAATAATTCAAAAGATACATGTCTTTTAGTAAAATAAACTATTAAACACAAAATCACTATATAATAGGTCAAACTTTAAAAATTCTAATATTAAAATCTAAACATGTTATATTATCAAAAAGTGTTAACAATTTTTATTTATATGATGTCAAAATCTTAAAGCGCTTAATCTTAAAAGATTAAAACAATTAAGTACGAATTTAAAAAATGTTATAAAATTATAAATATAATTACAAATATTTTTCACAATACTACAAGCAATTAAAACAAATAGAGAAATAAAATATTACAGCTGTATTAAA
>NW_019385063.1:84694-127871 GCF_000671375.1 Centruroides sculpturatus | reverse complement strand
CAGAATTGCGGAAATTACAGAGGTATAAAGATATTGTCCTATACTATGAAGATTTGGGAGAAAATCGTAGAAAGTAGGATTAGCAGGAATCTGAGGTTGGAGAGGAACAGTTTGGCGTTTTTCCGGGAAGGAATACGACTGATGGAAAGGCAGAGGGAAATGCGGGAAGATTTGCATATGGTGTTCATAGATCTAGAAAAGGCGTATGATAGGGTACCAAGGCAAGAATTATGTTGCCTTGGTACCCTATCAGTTACGGTACAAGGCAAGTTCGTTACTGTTGGTTTGCATCAGAGATCGGCCCTTAGCCCTTATTCATTTGACCTGATAATGGACGCGTTGCTGTGTGACGTGAAGTGTGAAGCTCCGTGGAGTATGCTGTTTACGGATGATAGTGCTGAGTAAACTGTCCCAAACCAAGGCTGAGAAGAAACTGAAAGATTGGAGGAGTTTTGGAAGAGAGGGGCATGAATATTAGCAGAACTAAAACAGCTTATATGACTCTGAATGGTATAGATGAGTGTAATATTAAAATCCAAAATGTGCCGCTTCCTTTTGTTCTGAGTTTTAAATAACTTGGAACATTTGTCGAGATGGGAGGAGGATTGAACTCGGAGGTACAGCATAGAATTCAATGTGGATGGATGAACTGAAGGAAGCTGAGTGGTGTGTTATGCGACAAGAAAGTTAGCTGCAATCTGAAAGGAAAATTGTATAAATCAGTTGTTAGACCCGCAATGTTATATGGAGCGGAGAAAAAGGCAATAACAAGACCCCAAAACAGATGGAAGTGGCAGAGATGAGAATGTTGAGATGGATGTGTGGAGTGTCAAAGAAGGATAGGGTAAGGAATGATCTTATTAGAGGTTCTGTCAAGATGGGCCCCTTGAGCAAAAAGATGCAAGAATGTAGGTTGAGGAGGTTTGGCCACATAGAAGAAGCGACAAGTATGTTGGAAAGAAGAACGAAAAACTGGTAATAAAAGGAAAGAGGAAGACCAAAGATGCGTTGGAAAGATAAGGCGGAAGACTTGAACCAGAGGGAACTTAAAAAAGAAGCCCTTGATAGGGAGAAATGGAAAAAACGTATTAGAGAAGGAAACGTCGACCCCATATAAACATGGGAAAAGGCGAAGATAAAATAGTAGTAGTAATCCTCAAGTATAAGCTAAAACAGTGAAAATCGTGGTCATCATCATCATCTATAGTATTTAATTAGAACGCATTTTTTTTTAATTTTATACTTTTTCAAACAGTTTTCAATAGCTATTTTTAATTTATGGACGTTTAAGGATACATGAAAATTTTTAATTTCATGAGACAGAAAAAATATTGGGCTGGAAAAGATTGGACAGCTATAGACAAAAAGTGAAATTATTCAGTCAATTCCTCTAGTTGTTATTAACCAATAACAACAAGTATAATATATAAATAAATAAATATATATATATATATATATATATACTGTATACACACACAGTAGTTAAATTCAAATCAACACACTAGCTTTAAAATATTTTATTCATCTCAAAATTGTATTTACAATTTTCAAATAATATCAATAATTTTGATTATTACATATCAAAAAAAAATTCACATATATTAAACCTAATTTATTAATTTAAATATAATTTTATGTTAAATATTATTCTTAATTCATTGATAGACAATCTTTTTATGTATAGAAAAATATTATTCAATAATAATCTTAAAAAGTGATTGTACAAATGATTTAAAAATTTGGACAAACGAGAAATTTGATTTTTGAATTAATACAATATATGAATAATGAATAAGTCAAAAATTTATCTGAATTATTAATAAATAATTTTCACCAGTGTAAAAAACATCAATTATTCTTAATTTTTTTATAATTTATTAAAATAAAATTATTTTAAATGCATCTGACCTGAAAAGCCAGTCTTAATCTAAAAGCAAGGGCAAAAAGCAAATGGAGAAAAGAATGAAGATGCTCTCTGAGAATATCTAAATATACTGAATACTCTTCATTTTTTTTAATTAAAAATTGCACAGTACATTCCAAAAACGTTTTTACATCTCTTGAAAAGGTGTGATATTCAAGATTATTCATAATCTGAAAATAGCCAATGAAGTTGAATGTAAAGAAATAGAATTTGCCTATCACTTCAGATCACTAGGAATCTGGGAAAGTTGTGAAGAAATTGTCATAACTATTCCATTACAAGAATTAATCTTTATTGATCACCTTGTATTATACCTGAGATATTATACAAGGTGTAAAAAATAGTTTTAGGACTCTTGAATGTTTTGGATACAACACACAATAACTGAAGAGCACAGCAACATCTCTTGCTATGAATGACAAAGGAAGTATAAATTATTTTCCTCTGTTTCTGATGCTTCGTCTTCAATGTCTGCGACGTCTGATCTGTCTGTTTTTTAGTTTTCCTGCTAATAGGACAATGCTCAAATCTTCAATTACTCAATTTGAAGAAAACAGATTTGAAAAACTACTTTTTATTACATTCTAAAAAACTTAAAAACATTTTTCTAAATAAAAATATGTTGAAACAATGTTATATAAATTTTATAACTTTTTCATTAAATCCTTGTTATCTGTATTGTTTAAGTACAATTAAGAGACCATCATGTAGCTGCTTATTTATTAATTTTGTTTTATCCCCTCTGTTTAGAAGTATAGATAAATATTAATTCATAATTCTGAATATATTAAAAGATAAAAAGTGTTGCTCGTTTATAGTGAATACATTATGATGTACAAAACATTAATTAAAATGTGAAAATCATAGATTAAACAGAGAACACATAATAGAAAATTTTAATAATAATTTAAATTCATTTCTAGAAATGATTTTGATGTTAATGAAATGAAAACTTACAGCTTAAGATTTACGACAATGTAAATATTTTGTGTATGGAAAGAGATTTAGGAGTATGAAAGTATCTTGTATGAAAGAGCAAGTTGTCCCCAAAGTCAACAACTGCCTATAATAATACTAAATTAGCCATAATTTTTGCTAGTTTTTCACGTTTCGCCAATTTTGTGTATTGTACATACTGTACCTTATTAATATATAATTTATTATATAAAAGAATGTGTAAAATAGGACAGAAATTACTCCCTGTAGTTATGTCTAAGATTATTTCCCTGAATAAGATTTTTTCCTTGATTGTTAAAGCCAAAACACCAGTATAATATGTCCTAATAATAGGCTAAGTCCTCGTAGACAATATATAACAAATAGAAAATAAGGACATAGAGGCATATAAATTAATCATATTTTTAATTTATTTCATTTAAAATATATGCTCTCCACATCAAATTAGTAGTAATTGCCCCTATACATCATACTTTTCCTGTCAGCAATAGAGTCATGCTGGTTATCTAAGTAACACTTTTCAGGGGAAAATTTTTGAATGGATATAACATGACTTTTTGTTTTTACCAGAAGTTTGTACATAGTTAATAAGGGCCTCCTGCTCATAAGCTTTCCATATCTGGTCTCAGATTTCATCTACCTAACTCCATTCTCAAGATTAAGGATTCACAGATGGACAGATGACAGTGGGAACTTATAGGTCTACATTTTTTCAAATTGCAGCCGAATAATGCAGAATTTCTTTTAATGATTTTGCTAAGATATAGTTGATTTATTAGTTTTCTCTATAGCTGCATTTTATGTCAATATCTTTGATTATCTTTTCTGTTGTCTTTCTTGTGGGCACTAGAGAACCTTTTTAATTATACCCACCATGAGTTTGGCTAGTCCTACAATGGAGCAACCATTTAATGATGGACAGAATCCAACATGTTGAACAGACTGTCCATGAAAAATTCTTGAGTTACCTGATCTGAATTTGAACTTAGCTCTCCTAGAACAGCAGTTTGCCACTTTTTCTACCCAGTGATTATTGAAAAAACTTTACTAAGTGAAGATATTCAGTTATAGATGATAAATTATTCTCAAAACTTTCATTAAAAAATCTCTATTTTAATATATAAGGTGATAGTGTATATATATTGTAAGTGGTATATATTATTACTGAAATAGCCTTTATTTGATGAAATAGCCATTATTTCTTCATAATTCAGCTATTGTAATATGATCATCCCAACTTATTGCTTTACTACTTATAGCACTAGATAAAATATTAAAAAAACAATTTAATGAATCAATTCAAGAAGAATACTTTGGATAATATGTTTAAATCCCTCTTTCCAACCTTCATGCTAACAATACCAATGAATGGTTGTTGCCATTATGTAATCTAGGATAACAAATCCCAACTAACAAGTTGATCTTTTATAAGATACCAACCTTCTCAGCTGATGTAAAAACTTTTTGAATGAACTTATACATCAAATGACAACTCTGATCAACTTAGAACTTATCACAAGTTCTAAAGAATGATTATTATTTATCATCAGTGTTACAAATGATATAAAAAGCATTATTTAAAATCTATTTTACATAATATGTTTCATAATACTAATCTTATTTTATAATACAATGCAGGTAAATTTCTTTTTTAAGAAAACTCATTTCTATAATACAATACCACTTAATAAATCCATTTATCCTGTTGTTANTAAATGCATCTGACCTGAAAAGCCAGTCTTAATCTAAAAGCAAGGGCAAAAAGCAAATGGAGAAAAGAATGAAGATGCTCTCTGAGAATATCTAAATATACTGAATACTCTTCATTTTTTTTAATTAAAAATTGCACAGTACATTCCAAAAACGTTTTTACATCTCTTGAAAAGGTGTGATATTCAAGATTATTCATAATCTGAAAATAGCCAATGAAGTTGAATGTAAAGAAATAGAATTTACCTATCACTTCAGATCACTACGAATCTGTTTGGGAAAGTTGTGAAGAAATTTTCATAACTATTCCATTACAAGAATTAATCTTTATTGATCACCTTGTATTATACCTGAGATATTATACAGGGTGTAAAAAATAGTTTTAGGACTCTTGAATGTTTTGGATACAACACACAATAACTGAAAAGTACAGCAACATCTCTTGCTATGAATGACAAAGGAAGTATAAACTATTTTCATCTGTTTCTGATGCTTCGTCTTCAACATCTGCGACGTTTGATCTGTCTGTTTTTTAGTTTGCCTGCTAATAGGACAATGCTCAAATCTTCAATTACTCAATTTGAAGAAAACAGATTTGAAAAACTACTTTTTATTACATTCTAAAAAACTTAAAAACATTTTTCTAAATAAAAATATGTTGAAACAATGTTATATAAATTTTATAACTTTTTCATTAAATCCTTGTTATCTGTATTGTTTAAGTACAATTAAGAGACCATCATGTAGCTGCTTATTTATTAATTTTGTTTTATCCCCTCTGTTTAAAAGTATAGATAAATATTAATTCATAATTCTGAATATATTAAAAGATAAAAAGTNACGAACTTCTGAACCTCGCAGTTCGGATCTGATTTTATACGCTCTCCTATGTAAACTTTTTACGATCGGATCTTACGATTCGAAACTCGGGGAACTATTCTCACGGAATAGGCCGATTAAGTGGTACTAACGAATTAGTGTACCCCCGGCTAATCTCACAAGTGGTTTTCAGGAGTGGGGTCTAGAACTTAAAAATCCCCAGTGTACTCTCATCCGTAATATACTTTCACACTGGTAGCAGCAGTGGGTTTTTTTTTTGAACTAAAAACATCCGTAATACACTCTCACAAGCGGATCTGATTCGGATTGAGAGACAACTAGTTGATAAGTTAAAATAAGATAAATTTTAAGTTACCTATAAGTTAAAATGGATAGAGATAGAGAAGAACCTCCGCGAGCGGCGTTAGCTGGCAATCCAATAACGTTAGGAGGATTAGGTGGAATGATTCCCCTCCTACCGGTCTTCTCAGGGGACGCGAAAGACCCAAAAGTATCAGAATTTTTTGATACGTTAGCGGATGTGACTAGAGTAGCAGCATGGACGAAGGCGCAGATGCTAGCTGTAACTAAATTAAAATTGACTGGCATTGCCCGGGAATTCGTACGTAAGGATCGGCGAGTAAAGGACGTAGAGGATTATGAAGAATTTAAGAAAATAATGATAGAGCGTTTTGAGAAGGTCCCTTATCCATATCGAATCCAGAAATTCTACGCGTGCGTCCAGGCCAGAGATGAGGACGTACAGACATACGCCGTACGACTCCAGGCCCTAGCCGAGGAGGTTGAGATTGAACACGAAGGCGCGAACGAAGCCGAAATAGAAGTCATAAAACGAGTAAAAGAAAAGGAACTGGACGAGAGGTTGAAAGTCCAATTTATGAATGGTGTAGACCTCCGGATAAGAAAAAGGATTATGTCCAGAGAACCCGAGACCTTTGATCAAGCATTGAAAATAGCAATAAATGAGGAGAATATCGANACCTTCATGCTAACAATACCAATGAATGGTTGTTGCCATTATGTAATCTAGGATAACAAATCCCAACTAACAAGTTGATCTTTTATAAGATACCAACCTTCTCAGCTGATGTAAAAACTTTTTGAATGAACTTATACATCAAATGACAACTCTGATCAACTTAGAACTTATCACAAGTTCTAAAGAATGATTATTATTTATCATCAGTGTTACAAATGATATAAAAAGCATTATTTAAAATCTATTTTACATAATATGTTTCATAATACTAATCTTATTTTATAATACAATGCAGGTAAATTTCTTTTTTAAGAAAACTCATTTCTATAATACAATACCACTTAATAAATCCATTTATCCTGTTGTTATATATAAATAATTTATAACTTTTTATTTGAATAAATTTGCTTTTTAGCAATTATAACTAAAAATGTTTTTAAAAATTATTAAGTGTAATAAAATTGTTAAAAATACTTTAATTTATGAAATATTAAAAATACTAAATAGAATGAATTCTGTTTATATAAAATTTGTTGATATAGATTTATATATTAGGATACTTTGTATCAAAATACTTTTAGTATTTAAAAATGGAATATAAAAATAGCATTTAAGAAATATTCTGTTAAATTATGTTTTAGCACATAATTAATTTTAACTTGAAATAATGCTTAATGTAAGCAAAGTCTATGTGTTTGTAACATTCACAACCTTATTTTCTTAAAAGAAAAAATTAGTTATTTCAAATTTTATGGATATATTATTAATTTCTTATAAAAATATATTTAAAAAAATATAAAATTTTTCAAAATTCTTAAAAATACTTCTGGATGACTATATTTTTTCAATATTATAATAAAAATGCCATTTCTTTCATTTACAATATATATAAAAACTTTCAAATCAGTGTATATATCTAAAAATTAGATTTTGTAGGTTCAGTCTTCAGACGACCACATTTTGCATCACTTATTGCTCCCCATAGATCAAAAATGAAGTCATCAGTAAATCCAAATGCTTCCAGATCTGAACTATCAACAGCATTCACAAAGTCGTGTGGATTTGATTTGTCTCTTCCCAATTCCCATATTTGTGTGGCTAAAATAAAAAAATATATATTTCAAATAACAATAAAAAAGTTTTTTGGCAAAATACTTAAAATATAAATGATATATTGTTATATTAATTATATTATTTATCATTTATTTGGAAACAAATTGCTTGATCAATTTGAACACAACACTAAACAAGCAACAGATTATTATCAATATTAAAAAACTCAAATGTTCATATCTATTCATAAACTACAAGTATTTTGCAATTTTTTCACTTATTATTATTGACTGATATAGAATATATTTTTGTAATCCTACCACTTGAGATACATGTATGATCATGAAATGAATATCATATCTGAAAATAATGTTTGTTTGGCTCAACCTCTGGAGAGAAAGGATTTTCTTCAAAATTAAAATCCATCACAAAATGAACATTATTATTATATTAATTTCAAAAACTACTTAGTTACATATGAATAATGAACAGGCTTATTACACACCCAGCCTATTTATTTAACTTATCCCAAATCAATAAAGAAGACAGAAGAAGACTATTCATAAAGTTTTTACTGGACTTTTTTACTATAGTTGAGTTACTATCCTAGTGATCATTTTAGAATCCTGTTATTAATGTATAATGTAATGTTAGCAAATTGTCACCATAGACTCTGTTTTGTATGTCACCCAATTGATAAGGGCTAGTAAGGCTGAAATGCATTTTGGGATAAGTTAATTAAATAGGCTGGGCATTAGTAAGCCTGTTCATTACTCATATGTAACTAAGTAGTTTCTGTAATTATTAAATAATACAGGCAAGAAGCTTTTTTAATGTATTATTATTATATGTTTATAATATTGATATATATTATAGCAGCCTGAAGAGTATAGTTATAAACTATCAAAAGTACTGTACGTGTAATTTTTAAATAAAATGTTGGTTTTAATGCTGTAAAGCAGAATACGTTCTAGTAAATGTTATGACATACCATATCATTATTTGGCATGAGGCGCAATTAACTCTCCAATTTTTATATAATTTTGCATTTATCACATTATCTATATATATATATATTATAAATGGATACGTGTGTCCCTATATTTCACTTTTCCGCCAAAACTACACATCACACATGAATGGTGTTTGTATGTGGTAGTAGCCCCAAGTCTCCATTCGTGCACCAGGGTGGTTGCGTCTCAATAGCTATAAGGGTGCATGAGATATGGGCTTGAAAGTGCTTGAAAGTGGTTCTGTATTTCGAATTTTATGTTCAAATTTGTTCGAATTTAATTCAAACATAAAATTCGAATATTGGTTTGATTATAGAACGATTGTAAACGTTCCAAAAACGTTGAAAATAGTTTGTTTGACTGGATGTGAACAGGAGACGTTCAGAAATAGAATCGGGACCAGGTCTCTAATTAGTCTGGAAACGGGGGCCTAATTCTTGCATTCTGTGAAAATGGGTAAGATTGGCTATAATGTAATTATNTATAGGGGACTTAAGAAATCAATTTAATACATTTGTAAGACAATCTGAGGGGGATAGGAATAGAGAACGAAGCGCACAATACTTCCGGCCAACGGAGCGAACTTTCGACGGAGATCGGCAACCAACTTCCGACTTCCGCAGAGCCAGAGCTCGTGCTCCGACATATAGAAATAATCACCGTTCAAATTTTGTTAATAGGAATAAGGACGAGCCTAATAGAAATCCTCGATATGAAAATACGTGGAGAGGTGTAGTAAACTTTGTGGGTAATCAGAGAAACCCACCCAAATATGAAAAGAAAGGCAAAAATAGTAAGGGAGGATCGAACAGTCGCATAAAAAGAGATCCTTACATATTAATATATGTTAATAATATACCTGTAAAAATGATGGTCAATCTAGAGACTACCATCATAGATAAGGAATTTGTAAAGCGATTAGAGGGAAGAGCCTCCGTAATCCTTGGAGAAAAAGGGAAGTTGGATATTGGTCACGGAAAACCAGTACCGACATTGGGTACCGCTATTCCCCTGTTTAAACTCCGAGGCCATAAGTTTACAAATACTTGCAGGATAGTGCGTTCTGAAATAACAGCGCCGTGCAAGGGAATAATCGGACGGGACATATTACAGCAGGAGCAAATCGAAATAGATAATCATAATGGAGTGATTATACTGCCAAATAAAAAGGAAGTACATTATTGCTCATCTAAGTCCCCAAGAGATAATTATTATAAAAAGCAGTTTGGTAGAGTAGATAGAAATCGAAGGGAAGTCGACGTAAAATATTCAGAAGCTAGTATACTACGAAGTGTGCGGGTGTCACCTCACCGCCGACCCCATTCACAAGCACACATAACTACTCGAGCTACTNTTTAATGTAATATTAAATATATATTTTAAATATGATTGATTTCTTCTAAATTATCAATATTCATACATCAATGCTAAACAATAATGATTTAAAGTATATTCAGTTTTCAACCTGTGGACAAAAAATGTGATAATTTATTCTATTCCAAATGTTATTGTTCTATACAGGATTTAGTATATTAAAATAATTAAAATTAAATTATTTGCAGTTTTAAACAAAAATATTTTGTTTAATTTTATGATTATATTCATAATCAATACTGGCATAAGCTGGAACTAGACTAACTAGAAACACACAAATTATCTTATGTACAGCAAATTACTCTTTAATCAAACTAATGTTTTTGGCTTTATTAATAAGCCTTCATCAGGTTTTTCGAAAAGAAGAGATTCAATTTGGAACAATATTTAAAATTCCGCTTTTTCAGAACAATTTTACATTCTAAAAAAAAATAAATAAATAAATAAATAAAGATAAAAAAGAGAATTGAATTTTAAATATCTGTTGAAAGCTTATTAATAAAGCTGAACACATTAGTTTGATTAATTTAAAGAGTAATTTGCATCTCTCTAGTTATATTCATAATACACAGAAAATTAAAAATAAGTAATGTTCATTTATAGTATTTGAGACATTGAGTTTAATTGTAAATACCCACCAAGTTCTGTATCATTAATTCCCATAAATGATTCCAACAGTCCATTAATTCGATCTAAGGCAGCTTGTACTACATCATCAGGCTGAAATTTAATAAAAATTAGTGCCAAAATTCCATAATAACTAATTTTATACAATATATAAGATTTGTTCAAAAACTTCTAGAAAACAGTCAAAACATTTTAAGGTATAGAGAAATTTATTTAATATTTTTCAAAGAAATTATCCTGACCCCAATACATGATTCTCCAATTAGAAAAAAGCTCGTTTCCAATGATATCTGCAATTCAGAAACCATTTAGAAAAATAAGCTATGGATTGCAAAAGTTCTTACAATTTCTCTTGCATGAGTTCTTATGGCGCAAACAGTTTTTATTTTAAAGTCAGAAACTGCTATTCTCAAGAAACCAATTCTTTAATATCCAGTAGGGATATTAAAGAATTTATTTTTTATTTTCAGCCTACTTAATTTTTGCAAAAAAATTTTATGTTTCCAGCTAATTTAATCAACTTTATAAATTATTTAAATTTTAGTTTTTCAAGTAAATGTCATTCAGTTATTGTTTACATTGGAACTGCTATTTACTGCAACCAACCTATTCCTCCAATTTGACTCCTAACAGTTTTTCCCCTAACCAAATTTGAAAAAAAAAATTACAAATGGTCTACCATAGTGTTGATTGGGCTAATTTAAGTCACTGTAGTTTGAGCTATTTTAAGTCCAATTAATAATGAAAGACAATTGAAATCTGGCAGATCATTTGGTAGAAATTAATTTTATGAAATAACCTTCCAGATTATTTATCAAGCTATTTTAAGACTAATTAATAACAAAACTCTAAAAAATTGGCTAAATTGGCGAAATTTGGCTAGAGTATGCAGTAAAACTTCATGATTAAAAATGAATTAATTTCTACTTATTAAATTTAAATTTAGACTATTCTGGGAGAAAAGAATCAGTCCAGAGCAGGACTCAAACATATAATTTCTGCTTATCATACATATACGTTGCCAGTTACATTACCCAGACCTCCATTTGATAAGCTGGCAATGCATCTGCATAGAAAGCAGGTAAGTATTCAAAATTAATTAATTTAGATATAACCACACTGGCCACTCAAGGTGCTGACTACAAATGATTTAGTATACAAGACTATCTAAGTATCTAAAACGAGAGTATCTAAGATTCTCAACTGATTTATGCTTTGCCCTAGAATGGTGTGTGTGTGTGTGTGTGTGTGTGTGTGTGTGTGTGTGTGTGTGTGTGTGTGTATTGTTAGTTTGTGTACATATATATATATGCAAACTAACTTAAACAACTAAATAGCTCCCAAAGCTATTAATTAATTAATGTCTTTGGGAGCAAAGATCAGATGAAGATCTGAGTAGTGTAACTGGCAATGCATGGTAAATAGGAGTTGCAGGTTCAAATCTCATTCTGGGACAATTCTTTTTCCAGAATATTCTAAATTAAAATTAATTTATTTCTAATTATTAAATTTATCATGAGATGGTGGGTTAACCATCTACCTCTAGCCAAACTGTTTTGTATCTAGTTATTTATTAGCCTTAATATATCTCAATAAATAATTTGCCAGATTGTTTGATAATACAAGTGTATTGAAAAGTTGTTTATATTAACTAATTTTTCTAAAATGTTTCCTGAATTGCAGAAATCATTTACAAGTTGTGTATTGAAGCTCAGGATGATTTCTTTGAAAAATATTAAATAACTTTATATCCTAAAATGTTCCTATATCCATTCCTGAAACTTTTTGAATATACCTTGTATCAATATATGTAATATACAGGGTATATTCAAAAAGTACAGGGTGTATGAAAAAGAATGACCTGATTTTAAAACTTTATATTTATTGATGGAAACATACTATAAAACAGGGACAAAATGCAAATACTCACAAAATCTTAATGTTTCAGCTATGTTATTACAAATACTCTGTGTCCACCAGTAGCTGCATGTACAACATCTAGATCAGCAGTTCTTAACCTGGGGTGCGTGCACCCCTGGGGATGCAAGAGAGCATTTCCAGGGTTGCAAGAAAAATTAAAAAAAAAAAATTACAAACAAGGCAACTGTGTTCTCTACAAACCTTGGTACCCAGCAACATGGCACCCCACTTCTTCATTCTCTACCATCTCACTTCTACACTCTCTATTCTACCATCTCTCAGCACTATGTACTGAGAGATGGTCGTCAGTACATGCAGTTAATGTAGTCACATTGTTAAGTGCAGTATAGAAACTAGTTGAGACATGTTCACATACCTTGAATACAGCACTTTTGCACATCAAAACAAAAGCCAGAAATCACTTAAATGCATCTAATGACTTATGTGTGGCTCTTTCAAAAAAAGAGCCTCATTTTAATAGAATTATTATGAATAAACAACAACAACCTATCCATTAAAATTTAAATATTGTTTTTTATGTTATATAGTAATATATATTGTAAAGAAACATGGCATTTGTTTATGCAATAAATGTTTTTTCTTAAATAAAAAATATACACAAATTTTTTAAAGGAGTGCAAGAGCTTATTTCATATTCAAGTGGGTGCTGACCACTAAAAAGGTTAAAAACCGCTGATCTAGATGATAGCTAAATGCTGCAGACTTAGTTTTTTCCACAACTTGAGGAGAACTCTAATGATTTCATATTCCAACAGGATAGAGCCCCACCACACTGGCACAACAGTGTATGACAATTTCTCAATGACACACTGCCTCAACACTGGATAGGGTGCATAGGACCCTGAGACACTGCCCTACATTCTTGACCTCCAAGATCTCCAGACATGACTCCATGTGATTTTTTTTTCTTGTGGAGATAAGAAGGAAAGAGTTTTCGTCCCTCCTTTAGCTTGTGACACAGATGAGCTAAAAAACAGAATAAGAGCTGACGTGACTTGTGTCAACATAGATAGCTAAATTTGTCATATACTCTATCATCTAGATGTTGTCTATGTGGCTACTGGTGGACACAAAGTATTTGTAATAACATAGCTGAAATTTTAAGATTTTGTAAGTATTTTGTGTTTTGTCCCTATTTTGTAGTATGTTTCCATCAACAAATATAAAGTTTTAAAATCAGGTCATTCTTTTTGATACACCATGTATATTTTAAAGCTTTTAATTTTTGAAAGTTAAAAAGATGATAATAAATAAACAAATAATTTTTTAAGGAATCACCACTTAAGAAATAAGTGACATGCATATGAGCTGTTTATTTTGAAAGTGATGCAAGTCCATTTTTCTTTGTTTCAAAATATTTAAGGGTTTGTGAAAGGTGAGAATTTAAAAAATTGGTAAGCACTAATAGACAATGTATGTATTTTATGATACCAGATATTTTAAGTTAAATTTATAATCCAATAATGTTTATCAACATTGGCTGAAGAAATTGAAAATTTTGTTACATCCAAATGGACTTATCTCATTTCAAAATTAATGAATTATTGTAAACATTAATTAAACAAATAGTATTTCAATTCAGTCATCCTTATTTTTAACAACAACAACAAAATATTATGATAGTTTATTTAAATATTTAATCATTTGATGAAAAATAAAAGTAAAACAAAATAAATTCATCCTGTCCTTACAATTTTCTAATGTAAATGGCCTAGGCTTTTCATACAAAGAAGGCAATTTTATATTTCTGAAATTATTTGGTCTTCCTCAGTGTAATTATAAATTGAAAATTTCAAATACCTGTTACACTGCTTTATGCACACTTTTTGAACTGAATAGAAAATACCTGAGTTTCACAAAAGTTTTAGGTTTTTAGGTTTTAACTTTTAGTGTTGTCAGTATTACTAAATTTTACCAAAATAAATTATACTGTAAAATATTTAGCTATTGCAATAATTTTCGTCCAAAATGGACTTGCACCACTTTCAAAATAAACATATTTGCAATACCAATAATCATCAGAACTTCCATTGTCAAAATGTGAAGAATTTTGAATTATTTTGACTATAGATTGTTTACAGATAAAAAGATCACACTAAATTTCATCTATTGTCATTATAACCTTTATTTTCAAAAATGGACTTGCTCCACTTTCAAAATAAACAGCTCATATAAATACAAAGTATATTCTGAAGTAGTGAACTCTATGATACACTACTGAGTTATGTTGCTTTGTTTGTTTAAAGCTTGATTTATGTTTATTATAATATACTATGTACACAAATTTTGTTCAAATCTTTATGTTGTTGTCACCTCATAGTTTATCATCCATAAAAATTTGGAATTCAAAGAGCTGCTATAAAATTTATTAGTTTTCCAGAGAAAATTTTTTGTTAAAATAGAGGATAGAATTTCGATTTTAAAACATATGTATAATAATTTCAAAAGTAAAAATGATTTTAGGAAGTTTGCAACAGGATAATTTCAAGAAATCTTTTAGCACAGAAGAAAATTATTATAAAATCATTAAACTGCATTATACAAGAACTGTTAAACTTTTTGACTTTGTATTAAAAGTGAATATAAAAAATATTTGAAGATAAATTTTTTAAACTGGATTATTTTAATCAATTAGCAACTTTTCTGTTCATTAAAATAAGACACTACAGCGTTTTTTACATTTTTATTTTATTTATTTAAATAAAAGATTCTCTCTCTTTTGAAATAATTTATATAAAAATGAACACAAATATTTATAGTACTATCTTTATCTTCTGAATTTTATATTTAAAAAAATCATTTTAAATGTAATATTAATCCATAGTTTAACAAACATTGATGGCTACTGAGTATGGTATTTTGTTTAAGCATTTCAACCAGCATATAACTTCTACAGAGATATAAATCATAAAAATTTCTTGATTATATTTTATCAAATTATTTTTTAAAGTTAAATATTCTAATATCTGAGTTTAATAGTACTTACTGCTTCTTCAATTGTTGCTGGACCTTTGGCACGTAATCGTAATGTTTCTTTGCCTGTTCCATAGCCTGCCTTTTTACCTCCAGGTCCACCACGTGGTCCTATGTGTGCTAAAAATATTAAATAAGAAGAGTTCTTGAAATAAATATTTCAGACAAATTATGTATTATAACTATTGTGAAATAATCTATATCATTTTCATTGTATGAAGCAAGTAAAAATATAAAACACTTAAAAACTTTAAGAAATCCATTATTTATTGACATTAAATGTTTTTCATGACTTTAATGTTCCATCTTCAGATCCAAATTAAATATATAAAAAACAGAATACAACGTCCAAATGAAGAATAATAATAAATGCCCAAGTTTATCTTGGTTAAATCTTATTGTTTAATCTCAATAAATAACTAGACTCAGTTAAAGCTTTGTGTGCTTTTTGTATTCTTATTTGCTTCATACAATAAATAATACTAATGTAACATTATTTTAAATTTTAAAAATTTTGTAGTAACTACTGTTTTGTTACATTTAAAACTAGCAGACAGAGTCAATGTTGCCTAGTTAAAAGGGACTTTGATTTTAACAAAGAAGAAAAATCTGATTACAAAATCATTTTTGTTGTTTGTGAATTTTATTCTCAAAAGTTTTATATTGAGAACAAATACCCCCTTTATTTAAAAAATGGGTCTAGTCCTTTGTTACTGGTAATACATTAGACTTTTGCTAATCTGACTATCCATTTCTTGCAAAGAGGAGTGCCAGATTATTGAGATTATATAGATCTATAGACAATGACTGATTGACTTGTTGCTTTTTGGTAATGATCCTTTTTAGAGTTGAACTGTTTTCTTATTGTGAAATTATGTACAGTTATAAAATAATTGTAAAAAGTTACATTCATAATAACATGCAATACTGTATACAGAAATGAAACAGGATAAACAAGAAAACAGGATATGTGACAGGATTAACATTTTCATGGAAATAGAAGCATACATGTGAGCACATTGGTGGGAGAGGAGAGGTTTCAACTTGTTGAGTAAAAGAAGTGAGGCTATTGCCATATGTATATGCTACTGAAAAAACATTTTGAAAAAAAATTGAAAGAAGACTAGGCAATATTTTATGCTTGAAAATATCCATTGAACAATTCTCAATTGAATATTGGACAGGTTTGAGAAACGTAGAATTATAGAATATCAAAAGTCTAATGGTTGGCCAGCAAGCATAGAACCACTAAAGTTACATGGACAGTGGAATGCATATTCAAGCAGGATCCTGACACATCATTGAGAACAGTGGCTGCAAAACTTGGTCTTGCCATCAAGTAGTGCAGGCAGAGTGAAATTCTCAATATAATTTTCCTGAGACAGGTTAACTGGTCAGACTAAACATCCATGACCCTGTCAGTAGTGTAGAAAAAAAATCAATAAGCTTTCTGTGTTTATTTATACAGATACTGTAAAACTTTCACTACTAGGTTTGTCACATAACCTAGCAATCAAAGAAATGCTATTTTCTTTAACATATTATCATTTAGGCTTGCAGTCAAAAGCACAGAAGAATAAAAACAATCTTGATGTAAGATAGAAGCTCATCAGAAAAGGCAAATTTATCATTATTATCACCAAAATCTTTCAAAGATCCAGAAGACCATTGCAGAACATTTTTCTCAAGTGTTCAGGGTCACTATTAATTACTGAACAACCAGGGATATTTTGTCATAGAACAATGGGAGCAAAATGAAAAACTTCATAGCTGTATTAAATGAGAAGGGAGGATCAAACATGTTAACTTAGAAAAAGTTCTCAATTTGAGGACTGAGCAAATGAATGCTTTTAGTTTTCAGAAATGAGCTAATTAAGCTTCAGACAAAGGACTTATGCACAAAGTGCAACATCATAGACTATCATTGCAGCAATGGCTGGCTATACAAGTTTAAGAAGCACCGTGGGTTCAGAGTTTTATGTCCATTATTGCTAGAACAAGAAAAGTTGGATGACAGCAACTAAGTTCAATGATCAGCTGACCATATGTAACAATGAAATGAGACATATAAAAGATAAAAGTGTTGCTCATACTGGACAATGTAACTTTTCATATCTGTGACAATCTCAACAATATATGTTTGTGCTCCTTACTTCCTAACACTATGTCAAAATTACAACCACTTGAAGCTGGTGTAATCAGATTGATGCCAGAGAACCTGTCAACCAAAATTTGCTTCTTACTAAGACCATTTAATTGATAGCAGAAGCTTGACAGAAAATAACTTCAATATGCTTCCAATTGTTAGAAGCATATTGATCTCACACATCCTGATACCACTGAAGATCAGACAGTGCTCTAATCAAAACTCCAAGAGCTTTCTTATTCTCTGGCTACAGTTTGTCCTTAAGTTCAAGAAGATGATATCCTGTAAGTTGAAGATGATATACCAGTTTGTGTAAAATGACTCTCAATGATATCATTGAATCTGTGTTGGGATAAACTGAGAATAATGATGAAGTTGTTCCTGAAATTCCTTCCATTGGAAAAGTGCTGGAGTATCTTGAAAATAAAGCAAAAATTTAATAGCTAAAATGTTTTCAGTTAGAAGGTCGTTAAAAATATCTGAAAACATTTAAGTTATTAAATTTTTGCTGCATTTTCAATGTTATTTAAGTGTTCATTATAAATTTTGGGCTGCTTGCCTATGGTTGATGCTGGTGTAAAAAAAAGCTAACAGCTGTAATCTTGGATTTAACTTAGCCATAAACTTCAGAAGAAAAATCACTAATACATTTTGTGAAAAAAGAAAAATTCTCCTGCAAGAAATATGATAAAATACAATAAACACAAAAAGGATACTTACAGAAGCCAGCACGTAATGGTTCAACTAGCCTTAATGTAAAAGTTGTTCCCTTTGGAATGTCTTTCAATGTCTTTGCAACTTCAAAATGCCTACATCCAACCATACTTTGATCATTTACTCTTTCAATATGATCCCCTACCTAAAATCATTATTTTATTAATTATTAATNTAAACAGAAATATTCCGTATCACCACATCATTGATACCACCGTAAAAATTTTTATTGGCCAGATATTGGCAGAAAACTTTTTAAACTGAAAAAAAAAAACAAATGAAAATTTGCTCTACTCAATTTTCTGTTCAATTTCAGTATAAATGTCAAAGACTATTTTTACTGTTTTCATTGTATTTGCACTATATTACATGCAAGTGTGTTCTCTGGATCTTGGTCAGTTCAATGTCATCACAGAAATATTTTAGTGAATCTTACATTGACTTAAATGGCTTAAAAATATTACACTATTTTACTTCAAAATAATTTACAATCTTCAATTTTCAATCTTCTTACAATTTACAATCAACTATTTTACAATATTCAAAATAAACTGGAATAAAATGTGATGTTATTTTTAAAAATATTCCAATGATGTATCAATAGATACTACTATATTTTTTTTCAACTTACATTAAAAATAATGTCTGCAACAAGTTATCTTTAGTACTACTTGCAATTAAGCCTGAATTTTTTTTAATTCCATCATATTTAAGATGGAACTCAAGTTAATATATAATATATTTATTACTCATATTATTATTAATTAATATTTAGTGTAATATGTAACTATCATGATGATGAACCTTTTTTAAATAATTTACTATTGTAACAATATAAATTTCTTAGAGTGATTCTTGTTTTCAAAGTAATTTTATTTCATTTCAAATATTGAATATTTATTTAATATAGTAAGTTCTTATTGCAGAAAGTTGGATATTTTATAAAGGAAACAAAAACAAAATTTAGTTATTTTATAAATTATTATTTCTGGGAAATATTTTAGAGAATTATTTCATATCAATCAATTCATATATAGATTAAAATTAATTAATAAAATTTTTTCTAAGATTTTGAAAATCTAAACAAGAGAAATCAAATATCACCGTAAAACTCACAAAAAAAATTTTTTTAAACTATTTACAAAATATTATTCAATTACAGTATGTAAAGTACAAAACCTGTTTTGAATTCAATTAAACAATAATAAATTTTGGAATGTTTTCTCATGGTTCTATTGCAAATTGAAAGAGAAACAAATACACATGCATAACATACATTTCTATTTTCTTCTAGTATATAAAATTATAGTTTTTTTTATACCAATTAAATATTAATGTTTGTAATTAACATAATATTAACAGTAACACTAAGCACAGGCTTTAGTAATTTAAATATTCTACAAATAATCTTTAAATTTTTTTAAAGTGCTGGTAAATATGCTTTAAAGAAGTTATTTTTGAGCAATGGTTAAAATATACACAGTATTGCACATTTAAAACACATATCTGATGTGCAAAACTATTTATAACAATTAACATTCTTATCCATCCAGTTCATATAAAAGTAAATTGTTAATATGCACAATCTTAGCCTTATAAGTTTGTTACAAAAATCTGTTAATAGAAAATGAAAAATACATTTCTGAACTATAATCTAAATATTAAACTGTTATAAGTCTTGTCTGCTATAAATAGATGATAATAAATAAATAGCCTATTCAGAATAAAATTTTAAATAAAAATAAAACTACAGTATCACTTTAATAGACATATTAATTTTTTTCTTTTTATAAATAGTATACATTTGGAAACGTTTTATAACACATTATTTACTGTATATTATTTTTAAAAGTCAGAATTTACTGTTCCAATTCCAAACTGCAAATAATCATTACAATAAATTTATGTAGGCTAATCAGTTTTGAAAACTTTTTTAAAATTTTACATCACCAATTTAATTATTTAGAAACACATTTTATAATTCTATTGCACCTAAAAATAAATTTATCTGAAAATTACAATTACCCGTATGTATAAAACAGAAAAAAAATCTGAAAACTAATATTTAATAAGAAATACTTTCTCGAAAAATATATTTATACATTTTTACTTTTTAGGTTTAATATATTTAAATCGTAACACTGTTTTCTAAGTGCTGAAAAACAATTTAAAATATTTAAATCCTTAACAATTTAAAAGAATTAAATCGTTAAGAATGGAAAATTTATGAAATATAGGCCTATGTTAGGCCTATAATTCTAAATGTATAGAATAGTATCTAATTTTGTAAACAAATTCGATTTCTTATCCAATCCTGATCGAACTCAATGTGAATGAATATATAGATTCAGAGACCTGTTGTAAAAAGTTTGAAAAATTTCCTAAGATAATAAATAAGCAACAATGGACAAAGTACGTTAACATTAAAACAGAAGAATTAAAAAAACCTGTTTTTATCAGCTAAAGAACATATAATAGAATCTAAACGTGATTTTTAGTTAACAATACTGTAGGACAGATTATCAAACTTGAAATGCATTTATGCATAAAGAAAATAGTCACAAGTAAATATATCTAATTTTACATATCTATTAATCACGAAAGTTGTATAGTATATATGACCGGCAAAATAATTCAGCATAAAAATAAACCAAAGACCGTTTGGCATGTTTGATTCTTCAGATATTTATATGCTATTGTCGATTATATTAATTATTTACAATCACAGGATTTGATCTAAANCATAAATATTTCTTGATTATATTTTATCAAATTATTTTTTAAAGTTAAATATTCTAATATCTGAGTTTAATAGTACTTACTGCTTCTTCAATTGTTGCTGGACCTTTGGCACGTAATCGTAATGTTTCTTTGCCTGTTCCATAGCCTGCCTTTTTACCTCCAGGTCCACCACGTGGTCCTATGTGTGCTAAAAATATTAAATAAGAAGAGTTCTTGAAATAAATATTTCAGACAAATTATGTATTATAACTATTGTGAAATAATCTATATCATTTTCATTGTATGAAGCAAGTAAAAATATAAAACACTTAAAAACTTTAAGAAATCCATTATTTATTGACATTAAATGTTTTTCATGACTTTAATGTTCCATCTTCAGATCCAAATTAAATATATAAAAAACAGAATACAACGTCCAAATGAAGAATAATAATAAATGCCCAAGTTTATCTTGGTTAAATCTTATTGTTTAATCTCAATAAATAACTAGACTCAGTTAAAGCTTTGTGTGCTTTTTGTATTCTTATTTGCTTCATACAATAAATAATACTAATGTAACATTATTTTAAATTTTAAAAATTTTGTAGTAACTACTGTTTTGTTACATTTAAAACTAGCAGACAGAGTCAATGTTGCCTAGTTAAAAGGGACTTTGATTTTAACAAAGAAGAAAAATCTGATTACAAAATCATTTTTGTTGTTTGTGAATTTTATTCTCAAAAGTTTTATATTGAGAACAAATACCCCCTTTATTTAAAAAATGGGTCTAGTCCTTTGTTACTGGTAATACATTAGACTTTTGCTAATCTGACTATCCATTTCTTGCAAAGAGGAGTGCCAGATTATTGAGATTATATAGATCTATAGACAATGACTGATTGACTTGTTGCTTTTTGGTAATGATCCTTTTTAGAGTTGAACTGTTTTCTTATTGTGAAATTATGTACAGTTATAAAATAATTGTAAAAAGTTACATTCATAATAACATGCAATACTGTATACAGAAATGAAACAGGATAAACAAGAAAACAGGATATGTGACAGGATTAACATTTTCATGGAAATAGAAGCATACATGTGAGCACATTGGTGGGAGAGGAGAGGTTTCAACTTGTTGAGTAAAAGAAGTGAGGCTATTGCCATATGTATATGCTACTGAAAAAACATTTTGAAAAAAAATTGAAAGAAGACTAGGCAATATTTTATGCTTGAAAATATCCATTGAACAATTCTCAATTGAATATTGGACAGGTTTGAGAAACGTAGAATTATAGAATATCAAAAGTCTAATGGTTGGCCAGCAAGCATAGAACCACTAAAGTTACATGGACAGTGGAATGCATATTCAAGCAGGATCCTGACACATCATTGAGAACAGTGGCTGCAAAACTTGGTCTTGCCATCAAGTAGTGCAGGCAGAGTGAAATTCTCAATATAATTTTCCTGAGACAGGTTAACTGGTCAGACTAAACATCCATGACCCTGTCAGTAGTGTAGAAAAAAAATCAATAAGCTTTCTGTGTTTATTTATACAGATACTGTAAAACTTTCACTACTAGGTTTGTCACATAACCTAGCAATCAAAGAAATGCTATTTTCTTTAACATATTATCATTTAGGCTTGCAGTCAAAAGCACAGAAGAATAAAAACAATCTTGATGTAAGATAGAAGCTCATCAGAAAAGGCAAATTTATCATTATTATCACCAAAATCTTTCAAAGATCCAGAAGACCATTGCAGAACATTTTTCTCAAGTGTTCAGGGTCACTATTAATTACTGAACAACCAGGGATATTTTGTCATAGAACAATGGGAGCAAAATGAAAAACTTCATAGCTGTATTAAATGAGAAGGGAGGATCAAACATGTTAACTTAGAAAAAGTTCTCAATTTGAGGACTGAGCAAATGAATGCTTTTAGTTTTCAGAAATGAGCTAATTAAGCTTCAGACAAAGGACTTATGCACAAAGTGCAACATCATAGACTATCATTGCAGCAATGGCTGGCTATACAAGTTTAAGAAGCACCGTGGGTTCAGAGTTTTATGTCCATTATTGCTAGAACAAGAAAAGTTGGATGACAGCAACTAAGTTCAATGATCAGCTGACCATATGTAACAATGAAATGAGACATATAAAAGATAAAAGTGTTGCTCATACTGGACAATGTAACTTTTCATATCTGTGACAATCTCAACAATATATGTTTGTGCTCCTTACTTCCTAACACTATGTCAAAATTACAACCACTTGAAGCTGGTGTAATCAGATTGATGCCAGAGAACCTGTCAACCAAAATTTGCTTCTTACTAAGACCATTTAATTGATAGCAGAAGCTTGACAGAAAATAACTTCAATATGCTTCCAATTGTTAGAAGCATATTGATCTCACACATCCTGATACCACTGAAGATCAGACAGTGCTCTAATCAAAACTCCAAGAGCTTTCTTATTCTCTGGCTACAGTTTGTCCTTAAGTTCAAGAAGATGATATCCTGTAAGTTGAAGATGATATACCAGTTTGTGTAAAATGACTCTCAATGATATCATTGAATCTGTGTTGGGATAAACTGAGAATAATGATGAAGTTGTTCCTGAAATTCCTTCCATTGGAAAAGTGCTGGAGTATCTTGAAAATAAAGCAAAAATTTAATAGCTAAAATGTTTTCAGTTAGAAGGTCGTTAAAAATATCTGAAAACATTTAAGTTATTAAATTTTTGCTGCATTTTCAATGTTATTTAAGTGTTCATTATAAATTTTGGGCTGCTTGCCTATGGTTGATGCTGGTGTAAAAAAAAGCTAACAGCTGTAATCTTGGATTTAACTTAGCCATAAACTTCAGAAGAAAAATCACTAATACATTTTGTGAAAAAAGAAAAATTCTCCTGCAAGAAATATGATAAAATACAATAAACACAAAAAGGATACTTACAGAAGCCAGCACGTAATGGTTCAACTAGCCTTAATGTAAAAGTTGTTCCCTTTGGAATGTCTTTCAATGTCTTTGCAACTTCAAAATGCCTACATCCAACCATACTTTGATCATTTACTCTTTCAATATGATCCCCTACCTAAAATCATTATTTTATAAATAATTTAATTATTAAAATTTTTTATTTGAAATAATTTTGTTTAAAATAAAATATAAAATTTACATAAAGTGACGAATTTGATAAAGTAATACAAAATCTATTAGAGACGTAAATCATATTGTTACAATTTTATAAAATTACTTACGCTTTTANTTCATTTTATTATAATATTTTATATATAATTCTTATTTCAAATGTTTTATTACATTTTTTAAATGTTCTTAAAACTTTCAACTTAAAATAAATACAAAATTAAATTGAAAAAAACTAATTGTTTTAATCTAATATGTATTATTTTTTTCATATTTTTCTGAAATTTCCACACCATGCTATATGTAGTGCTAAGAATGATGGGTAAAAATACATTGACAACACAAATACAATACACTTGGAATTATGAATACTACTGTATATGCTGATTGGCTGTGACAGGATCACCACGTTGTCCCAGTACTCTGTTGCCAAAGTACTTGAAGGCAATTTTTCTGTGCATGAGCAGTGATAGACAATTGAATCTCCTCAAAATTACACTAAGTGGAAAGCCAATATAAAAGAGGCTAAAAATGTTTATGATGATAAACTTTCTGCACTGGAAATGTGTGAAAGGTGTACTTTTAGTAAGCACACTATTAAATCATGTTGTATATAACGTTTAACAACTCTGTGCTGTTTATTAGAACAAATGCAAATGATTTTAAAATAATACAATATTTTTATTATTTTTACTACTTAAAACTATTGTAGATTGATATAATATTAAAATGGATACTATGATAGTTCTTTTGTTTCTCTTTTCAAATTCTTCAATCATGCTAATTTAATATTTTGTAAATATGCTGAGTTTTGTAAAAAAAAGTTGAGTTAAAATTTCACACAGTGTATTCTTGTTAATCCAAACTATTATATTAGATTGTTTTGATTAGTGAGAAATTCAGATTAGCATAATAATGTACTGTACATAGTATAAAGAAAAGGAAGTCCAAAAAGCACTAAAGACAAATATACAGTATAAAAATATTTTAAAATATGTATTTGGAACATATACTACACATTTAACATAAATATATAAGTTAATTACATAAATTTAAATTAGATTATTTTTAAAAACATGAAAATTAATATAATGATTTTTTTGTTTTTGATTGGAACATTTAGTATAAAAGGTTATCATTTATGATTTTATGTTTCCTTTTAATACTAAAAGTTATTTGTTTATTGGTTTTAAGCACTCCTCATTTACAAGTTTCTGTGAATTCAAAATTTCACACTTTTATGTGAATTGACCCAATACAGTCAATTCACATAAAGGTGTAAAATTTCCTTACACATTGCACAGTAAATTGGAAAAGATTTATTTATTTCTGAACTGAAAGTCCTAAAATTTTTATACAGTAGTAACTTTATTTTGCTTTTTAGAGAATTTTTACTCTGAAATTGTATAAGTTTTGATGCTCTATTATATGTTCAATGTTTATTATTTAAATTTTCAATTACTGTATTTTTAATTTCTATTCAAAAATATAAATTACGTGAATTTTTAATAAGAGATTTATTGTGAAATATAGTATTGTATAATAAAATCGCAACTGATATTTTGTTTTTATATCGATGATATTTGCTTTAAATGTCATTGTTAAAGAAACAATAATACTAAAGAGATGTTCGTGGTATCGATGTTTACGTAAACGTCAATTAATATGATAAAACCACGAATAAAATTCAGTACTGAAAAACTAAGCTTATTTTATATTAGAAACACTTGCTGATGAAAGAATAGAGGATAGAGATTCCATAGTATGTATAATGTGTTTAGTATAAGCCCAGAATTTTTAGTACTCGGTTATATCACGCTTTTTCTTTATCTCCCGACAAGCACGATATAACAAGGGGCTATTGTATTAGATTTTATACTAATCATTAAGTAAATTTTAATCAAACAGAACATAATTTTTTCAGTTTAATAAATTTATCTATTTTTAAATATTCTGTATATGTTAAACATAAAACAAAACAGTATTGTTAAAAAAAATTATTTTTAACTTTATACATTCTCACCTGGATGAATCCAATTCTATCAATCAGACTGCCTTCTTTAATCCTCTTAATAAATGCATACCCTGCACCATTATCAGTTATAGTTAAGCCCAATGCATCTTCTGTTTTTGTAATTTCCACTTCTTTAGCTTGTCCTTTCCTATGTATAAAAATGAAATCTTCTAATCCTATTTGTCCTCCAAGCAATTTTGTCATATCCACTTTATGAGTGTTGAGAGTACAAAAGAGTATCTGAAATTTAAAAAAATATATAATTACATATACATTTAACTTAAGTAACATATTATAACTAACAAGACTGAGAATTGTAATAATTTCTATCAATGTTATTTCATATATATAATATCATACAAAGTTATATTTAACTATGATAGAGCTTTGTCAAATTAAAAAAAAAAAACATTTCAGTACAGTTGGTTCTCAATATTCAAATTAGTGGTTGCAAAATTTAATATACTAAAAATTTGGCCAGCATGTCTTCACTCTCACCTAAGTAACCTTTAGTGCCCACCAGTGGCCAAGTGGTCTTAGTACCCTGAACAGTGGGAGTTCAGTTGTAGGTTCGCACCTCGCTCGGACGGGCTGGCCACGTGGAGTTTCCAGGTTTTCTCTATGTCTGTACACTAAATAGGGACCAGTTTCCCTTAAAAAGACCCCCTCTAGGCAGATCGCCCAAGTGCTGTGTTGCCATAACTTAACAAACAAACTAACTGAGTGACCTTTGTCTTTTGTGTACCTGGTATATCCTGATGTATTCGTTATTCTTAACTATGAAATAAAATTTTGTCTTAGTATTTTCAGAAAAACAAGTCTAAAATGTTATTAATTAAGAAGTTTTGTATTTTGTAATGAACACACATTTTTCTGTTATTGTAAATTGTTGCATAAGTATTTAGGCAACAGAAAAATCTGCTATTTGAACAAGAGTACAAATTTTCACAAAATTTCATTATTTTGTTGACACAATCTTGCATATACAGACTCCACTGCACTTCAAGTTAGACCACATACTTGCTTACAAGCCCAAAATCAAATGACAAAACCAAAATTGGAAAATGGATTTAATTCTTTCATTTTGTACTATTAATCAAGAAAATACACAGGCAAAAACATAAAATCATATTTCATACATATAATGTATTTAAACAAACTGTCTATTATACAGTACATAAGTCCAATAATAATATCTTTGTTATTATATCTGAAAATAAAAAAAATTTTCGAATAGTTTTTCATATCCACTAGCTAAAGCAGTGGTCCTCAAATAGTGCCACAAGAGATGGTTAAATGTGATATGAATACATATTATGAAAGTATATGTGAAAAATAATAAACCAATTTGTACAAAAATTTACATTACATCCATAATAGCCTAAACTATCAGTGTATAGGGTAGCAGTTATTATTGTACACAACTAAGTTATTTATTATTTAAAATATATTAATATAGTTTTAATTTTGTACCAGTACATGAAGTACATCAGAAAAATTTTACATTTTATAGTGTGCTGCAAGTCAAAAAGTTTGAGAAGCACTGATCTATGGTATTTTCTGCTATTATTTAAACAGAAATATTCCGTATCACCACATCATTGATACCACCGTAAAAATTTTTATTGGCCAGATATTGGCAGAAAACTTTTTAAACTGAAAAAAAAAAACAAATGAAAATTTGCTCTACTCAATTTTCTGTTCAATTTCAGTATAAATGTCAAAGACTATTTTTACTGTTTTCATTGTATTTGCACTATATTACATGCAAGTGTGTTCTCTGGATCTTGGTCAGTTCAATGTCATCACAGAAATATTTTAGTGAATCTTACATTGACTTAAATGGCTTAAAAATATTACACTATTTTACTTCAAAATAATTTACAATCTTCAATTTTCAATCTTCTTACAATTTACAATCAACTATTTTACAATATTCAAAATAAACTGGAATAAAATGTGATGTTATTTTTAAAAATATTCCAATGATGTATCAATAGATACTACTATATTTTTTTTCAACTTACATTAAAAATAATGTCTGCAACAAGTTATCTTTAGTACTACTTGCAATTAAGCCTGAATTTTTTTTAATTCCATCATATTTAAGATGGAACTCAAGTTAATATATAATATATTTATTACTCATATTATTATTAATTAATATTTAGTGTAATATGTAACTATCATGATGATGAACCTTTTTTAAATAATTTACTATTGTAACAATATAAATTTCTTAGAGTGATTCTTGTTTTCAAAGTAATTTTATTTCATTTCAAATATTGAATATTTATTTAATATAGTAAGTTCTTATTGCAGAAAGTTGGATATTTTATAAAGGAAACAAAAACAAAATTTAGTTATTTTATAAATTATTATTTCTGGGAAATATTTTAGAGAATTATTTCATATCAATCAATTCATATATAGATTAAAATTAATTAATAAAATTTTTTCTAAGATTTTGAAAATCTAAACAAGAGAAATCAAATATCACCGTAAAACTCACAAAAAAAATTTTTTTAAACTATTTACAAAATATTATTCAATTACAGTATGTAAAGTACAAAACCTGTTTTGAATTCAATTAAACAATAATAAATTTTGGAATGTTTTCTCATGGTTCTATTGCAAATTGAAAGAGAAACAAATACACATGCATAACATACATTTCTATTTTCTTCTAGTATATAAAATTATAGTTTTTTTTATACCAATTAAATATTAATGTTTGTAATTAACATAATATTAACAGTAACACTAAGCAGGCTTTAGTAATTTAAATATTCTACAAATAATCTTTAAATTTTTTTAAAGTGCTGGTAAATATGCTTTAAAGAAGTTATTTTTGAGCAATGGTTAAAATATACACAGTATTGCACATTTAAAACACATATCTGATGTGCAAAACTATTTATAACAATTAACATTCTTATCCATCCAGTTCATATAAAAGTAAATTGTTAATATGCACAATCTTAGCCTTATAAGTTTGTTACAAAAATCTGTTAATAGAAAATGAAAAATACATTTCTGAACTATAATCTAAATATTAAACTGTTATAAGTCTTGTCTGCTATAAATAGATGATAATAAATAAATAGCCTATTCAGAATAAAATTTTAAATAAAAATAAAACTACAGTATCACTTTAATAGACATATTAATTTTTTTCTTTTTATAAATAGTATACATTTGGAAACGTTTTATAACACATTATTTACTGTATATTATTTTTAAAAGTCAGAATTTACTGTTCCAATTCCAAACTGCAAATAATCATTACAATAAATTTATGTAGGCTAATCAGTTTTGAAAACTTTTTTAAAATTTTACATCACCAATTTAATTATTTAGAAACACATTTTATAATTCTATTGCACCTAAAAATAAATTTATCTGAAAATTACAATTACCGGTATGTATAAAACAAAAAAAAATCTGAAAACTAATATTTAATAAGAAATACTTTCTCGAAAAATATATTTATACATTTTTATTTTTTGGGTTTAATATATTTAAATCTGTAACACTGGTTTCTAAGTGCTGAAAAACAATTTAAAATATTTAAATCCTTAACAAGTTAAAAGAATTAAATCGTTAAGAATGGAAAATGTATGAAATATAGGCCTATGTTAGGCCTATAATTCTAAATGTATAGAATAGTATCTAATTTTGTAAACAAATTCGATTTCTTATCCAATCTTGATCGAACTCAATGTGAGTGAATATATAGATTCAGAGACCTGTTGTAAAAAGTTTGAAAAATTTCCTAAGATAATAAATAAGCAACAACGGACAAAGTGCGTTAACATTAAAACAGAAGAATTAAAAAAGCCTGTTTTTATCAGTTAAAGAACATTTAATAGAATCTAAACGTGATTTTTAGTTAACAATACTGTAGGACAGATTATCAAACTTGAAATGCATTTATGCATAAAGAAAATAGTCACAAGTAAATATATCCAATTTTACATATCTATTAATCACGAAAGTTGTATAGTATATATGACCGGCAAAATAATTCAGCATAAAAATAAACCAAAGACCGTTTGGCATGTTTGATTCTTCAGATATTTATATGCTATTGTCGATTATATTAATTATTTACAATCACAGGATTTGATCTAAATTGATTTTATAATTTTTTTTAATTAATTTGAAATTCTAGTTATTTCGATCAAATTTGAAAGAATACCGATATCGTCGCAGTTAAAATAACCGAAGGTTATTTCGGTCAAGGTATCAAACTGGTTTAGATGATTGCCAAAGGCATAGAACAAGGACTGATATTATCCTTGAAAATTATGGCTTGCAGCAATATCATAATCAGTATATGTATTATACAAAGACATTTTTTCCATAATCAAAATAATAATCGCGTTTCATGAAAAACTTGTACGATATTTGCATCAGTATTAAATTAGTGCATTAAATCATTAACTTCCACTGTTAAAGCTATAGATTAAATTGATTTAAAAAATACTGAAATCAATGACCTACATACAATTTATTTGTGGCAAACGATTAACCAATTTATTAGACGACTGTTAAGAGGCCATTCATATCCTGTCATTAGGCCTTGAATTTCGTGACCCATTTCAGATTCTCTATATGATAATGTGATTTTTTTTATCACATTATCTCTTCCAAATATGTTCAGATATCATCTTGTACCAATTTACCCAGTGAGAAAGTTGTTTTCTTTGATGCTGGCGTTACATTTTTGACATAAATTAATTTTTGCGCTTTTTTAATTAAATTTGATTCTTAAAAATAAATGTTTAACACGATAATGTTAAAGATTTTAGATTAATTTTTATTTAAACGAATGTCTTAAATAATTAAAAAAACTGATATTATTGACAAAATTTGAGCATCGAATATTTAATATTTTATTTTATTTATTCTTCTATAACAATTACTGTTTAATTCTTTATCTATTCACATTTTTTTTCATGTGCCCAGTTATAAAACTATGTCCAATTACTGTTAAACATGCATTGTCAAGTTTCAAAACTACTAATTATTATTATTATTTTTTTATTACAATTGCTGTCTACTGTCTCTATTATAAAGATATGTAATTGCATTAAAATGCTTCTCATCATAAGAATTAAATAAAATTCTGTGAAAAACGTCTTATTTAATAATATCGTTGGCTTCTTTTTATGTTGAAATATTGCATTTCTTAAAAACTTTATCTGTTCTACATTAGTAAACCATTAAATTTATAAATTAAAATTTAATTCTGCATCTTAAAACTATTTCCATAATTATTATACGGATTAAAGTTTAATTAACTAAATGAATTTCGGAGTTTTGCTATAACCGTGTTATATTCTTATCAGTTATATTAAACGCATAATCGAAATATTCGAAATAATCTGTCGTTGACTATTATAAAATTCTTCTATAAAATTCTAACAGAATAAAAAAATATTTTAGTTTTATTGAATTTAATCTTAACAGACGAAAATAATAATTGAAAATTTAGAATAGTCTCTAAAGTGAAACTGCACTCGACTTTTCATATCACATCATTTTTTAAATTATTTCATTATGTAATATTTATATCAATGTAACTAATATTGTATGTAGTATAAAAATAAAAACAGATTTCCTTAAATAAATAACTCAATATATGTACAATAAATAATATTAAATAAAGAGAATCATTAATGGTCAATTAATCGATTCACTTGAGCAATACCAGCAATTAAAATAGCTATCTAGTTGATTCACCTAAAATGATTATTTTCATCAAATAATTTATTTGGGTTACAATTTTCACCAACTATTAAAAATTCTACCTGAACGAATAGTCGAGTAATACTGTTAGAGTATGACAATATATAAAATAAATATATCACAAAGAGTAAGTTTCTAATTGTAAAAACAAACAAACAAACAAAAATTGTCAACCTTTGTACAATATTTTAAAAAATAAGCCTCAAAAATCATAATTTATATATATACTGTATATAGCAAAAGATGGTATTATGAAACCATTTTATTTTTTATCGATTTGTTATTAACATTTTTGTTTTGATATGTTATAAGCTCAATTTCTTAATTTCTGGTATGTAATTCTTATTTTATTAGCGAGTAGCCAAAAAATAAAAAAAAACTAAGCATATCCATTCCTAACTTAAATTCGCACTTTTCCATTTACAAGAAAACTTATATAAAATTAAATGAAAAAGTACATACAAGTACAATTGAGTAATGAGTCACTAGGTGCTCAAAATATGGACTCCATTTTTTTTTGAAGTACGGGAAAGTTAAAAAAAACTGACAAAATGTTGTGTAAATATTTTATATATTTGGCTAAAAACTTATTAAAACTTACGTATATAAACTTACGTTAGACCTATACAATACTTTGTTTTCTTAGTAGACCGTAAAATATGTTTAAAAAGTTGCAAGAGAACGTTTATTTTGATTTTTCTTTCCTCTATCTGCAAGTCACATACACAATCTAATTTATCTGAAAGCTTGTCTTTGTAGAGATGACGGATCTGAATGCCGTGTATTACAGCTAACTGATACACTATTTTACGTAATATGGAACCCGGGTCGATATTACGATAATTCAATATTACAAACAACGCCATTTTGAAAAACCCTGAAGCCAACAACATATAGATAAAGTATCTGATGGTAGAAATTATGTGTTAATTTATCAATTAAAAACAGACAAAGTTGTGTATATCTTTAAAAAATTTGAAAGTAAACTAAAGACAAAAAGCTTCCTCAACCATCATTACAAAACGAGATCCCAGCCCTTTATGAGCCTTAGTGCGATCTAATAAACATCTTGTAGCTGTCACTAGTGACATAACAGTGTACATTATTCTGACCAAACGAATTCACTTTTTTTGGTATTGCTCTAGAAACCATTATTGGATAATTAATGAAATATAAACTTCAATTATACGTAAATATATGGGCCTATAAAGATACATACAATATTACAGTTATTATATACAAACTATAATATTTTTATTGTTATACAGTAATATAGACTGACAATTCCTTTTAGAAAGATAATATTATGACAGGAAGAAAATTCTTATTGCATTAGTTGCCGACAAAAACGTATTATAATGTTTTTTCTAATACTATAAAAATATTTAATTACTAGAAGACCCCGCCACGCGTTGTTGTGGCTCAAAATGTATCTATTATAAATGTATAACACTTCCCCCGTGGGGGAAAATTTTTCGAAAAATTTCTTCTTAGTGTACATTCTCTTGACGTACCCTATTAAAACGCAGTCAAAAACGCAAAAACCCGTATCTAAAATAGTATAAATAGAAGCAGAGTTCTTTACAGTAAGCCTTAATCCTGTCCATCTCCCGGGGGGGGGATTTCGACATGTAGGCCTATATTATATAAAAACACGTGCGTATTCGATTGCAGCGTTGTGTCAAAATTTCAAAAGAATCGGTAGGAACAAACGAACATTACATTTTTATTTATATAAATAGATAGAAGATGATCCGCTTTAGTTCATTTTCAGAGAAAAGCAAACTTAGGGCGTCGTACTCGTAGCGCCATCTGTTGGACATAAAAGCCTTAACCTAGATTATATATTTTAATTTATATGAATGTTTAACGGAATAATATACATCCTATGTCCACCCCGAGGTTCCATTCTAAATATTGGTGAAAGAAGTTTTGAAATCGGATGAGTAGTTTCGGAGATTACCTGCTACATCCAAACATTACCTCTTTATAATATTAGTATAGATTATTGTTATTTCAATTTTCATAATTGAAATAACAATAATAATTAAATATCATTAAATTCATTAATAATTTTATAAACATTAGTTTAAATATACTAATGTTTATAAAATTTTCAATACAATTACAACACAATAGTAACTGAGTTATAAGAATAAAATATGTTGGTAAAATAATTGGCAAGAGAAATAGAAACATTATTATAAAATTTATATTTCTGTGCGAAAAGTATGTTATTCTTATATCATAGTATAATTAAATTCACTTCATGTTCATTTTTTACGGAAGAAAGATACTAAATTTCTTGACAAAATCCTATCAAATGTTAGTCAATTTATTACATCTTATAGATAATTAACTGCAAAATATAATTTTTTTATAAGTTTACTATAATAAATATGATCTGAACATTTAAACCTGATATTTATAATAGTCCTGTATTAAATGTTTATCAGAAATATTACAAATACAATTTAAGTGGCAGTTTTCTTCTATTACAAATACAATAATAAATTAGTGTAGTATAAAAAACTAACTCTAAACAGATTTTTATAATATATTAATGAATTATTTTAATAGTCTTAATTAGTCTTAAAGCCAAAGATGAGAAAGTCTTTTTTTCTGTGTGAATATTAGTCATATAATTAAAGTTAAGCATAAGCTTTTACCTGAAGATTACAGCCTAGTTGTATTATTGAAAGTTAGCTTTTACTTCATCTGCAAATAAAAACAAAAGCTTATACTGCTGTAGGCTAGTAGTAAAAGGTAGAGCATTTACTTGCTTCACTTTTAGCTTTTACTTGAGAAGCAAGTAAAAGCTAAAAGTGATATGATAAAACAACAGTAATTGCTTCATTTTGCTAGTAAATGTTTAAAANTTTTGATGCTCTATTATATGTTCAATGTTTATTATTTAAATTTTCAATTACTGTATTTTTAATTTCTATTCAAAAATATAAATTACGTGAATTTTTAATAAGAGATTTATTGTGAAATATAGTATTGTATAATAAAATCGCAACTGATATTTTGTTTTTTTATATCGATGATATTTGCTTTAAATGTCATTGTTAAAGAAACAATAATACTAAAGAGATGTTTGTGGTATCGATGTTTACATAAACGTCAATTAATATGATATAACCACGAATAAAATTCAGTATTGAAAAACTAAGCTTATTTTATATTAGAAACACTTGCTGATGAAAGAATAGAGGATAGAGATTCCATAGTATGTATAATGTGTTTAGTATAAGCCCAGAATTTTTAGTACTCGGTTATATCACGCTTTTTCTTTATCTCCCGACAAGCACGATATAACAAGGGGCTATTGTATTAGATTTTATACTAATCATTAAGTAAATTTTAATCAAACAGAACATAATTTTTTCAGTTTAATAAATTTATCTATTTTTAAATATTCTGTATATGTTAAACATAAAACAAAACAGTATTGTTAAAAAAAATTATTTTTAACTTTATACATTCTCACCTGGATGAATCCAATTCTATCAATCAGACTGCCTTCTTTAATCCTCTTAATAAATGCATACCCTGCACCATTATCAGTTATAGTTAAGCCCAACGCATCTTCTGTTTTTGTAATTTCCACTTCTTTAGCTTGTCCTTTCCTATGTATAAAAATGAAATCTTCTAATCCTATTTGTCCTCCAAGCAATTTTGTCATATCCACTTTATGAGTGTTGAGAGTACAAAAGAGTATCTGAAATTTAAAAAAATATATAATTACATATACATTTAACTTAAGTAACATATTATAACTAACAAGACTGAGAATTGTAATAATTTCTATCAATGTTATTTCATATATATAATATCATACAAAGTTATATTTAACTATGATAGAGCTTTGTCAAATTAAAAAAAAAAAACATTTCAGTACAGTTGGTTCTCAATATTCAAATTAGTGGTTGCAAAATTTAATATACTAAAAATTTGGCCAGCATGTCTTCACTCTCACCTAAGTAACCTTTAGTGCCCACCAGTGGCCAAGTGGTCTTAGTACCCTGAACAGTGGGAGTTCAGTTGTAGGTTCGCACCTCGCTTGGACGGGCTGGCCACGTGGAGTTTCCGGGTTTTCTCTATGTCTGTACACTAAATAGGGACCAGTTTCCCTTAAAAAGACCCCCTCTAGGCAGATCGCCCAAGTGCTGTGTTGCCATAACTTAACAAACAAACTAACTGAGTGACCTTTGTCTTTTGTGTACCTGGTATATCCTGATGTATTCGTTATTCTTAACTATGAAATAAAATTTTGTCTTAGTATTTTCAGAAAAACAAGTCTAAAATGTTATTAATTAAGAAGTTTTGTATTTTGTAATGAACACATATTTTTCTGTTATTGTAAATTGTTGCATAAGTATTTAGGCAACAGAAAAATCTGCTATTTGAACAAGAGTACAAATTTTCACAAAATTTCATTATTTTGTTGACACAATCTTGCATATACAGACTCCACTGCACTTCAAGTTAGACCACATACTTGCTTACAAGCCCAAAATCAAATGACAAAACCAAAATTGGAAAATGGATTTAATTCTTTCATTTTGTACTATTAATCAAGAAAATACACAGGCAAAAACATAAAATCATATTTCATACATATAATGTATTTAAACAAACTGTCTATTATACAGTACATAAGTCCAATAATAATATCTTTGTTATTATATCTGAAAATAAAAAAAATTTTCGAATAGTTTTTCATATCCACTAGCTAAAGCAGTGGTCCTCAAATAGTGCCACAAGAGATGGTTAAATGTGATATGAATACATATTATGAAAGTATATGTGAAAAATAATAAACCAATTTGTACAAAAATTTACATTACATCCATAATAGCCTAAACTATCAGTGTATAGGGTAGCAGTTATTATTGTACACAACTAAGTTATTTATTATTTAAAATATATTAATATAGTTTTAATTTTGTACCAGTACATGAAGTACATCAGAAAAATTTTACATTTTATAGTGTGCTGCAAGTCAAAAAGTTTGAGAAGCACTGATCTATGGTATTTTCTGCTATTATTTAAACAGAAATATTCCGTATCACCACATCATTGATACCACCGTAAAAATTTTTATTGGCCAGATATTGGCAGAAAACTTTTTAAACTGAAAAAAAAAAACAAATGAAAATTTGCTCTACTCAATTTTCTGTTCAATTTCAGTATAAATGTCAAAGACTATTTTTACTGTTTTCATTGTATTTGCACTATATTACATGCAAGTGTGTTCTCTGGATCTTGGTCAGTTCAATGTCATCACAGAAATATTTTAGTGAATCTTACATTGACTTAAATGGCTTAAAAATATTACACTATTTTACTTCAAAATAATTTACAATCTTCAATTTTCAATCTTCTTACAATTTACAATCAACTATTTTACAATATTCAAAATAAACTGGAATAAAATGTGATGTTATTTTTAAAAATATTCCAATGATGTATCAATAGATACTACTATATTTTTTTTCAACTTACATTAAAAATAATGTCTGCAACAAGTTATCTTTAGTACTACTTGCAATTAAGCCTGAATTTTTTTTAATTCCATCATATTTAAGATGGAACTCAAGTTAATATATAATATATTTATTACTCATATTATTATTAATTAATATTTAGTGTAATATGTAACTATCATGATGATGAACCTTTTTTAAATAATTTACTATTGTAACAATATAAATTTCTTAGAGTGATTCTTGTTTTCAAAGTAATTTTATTTCATTTCAAATATTGAATATTTATTTAATATAGTAAGTTCTTATTGCAGAAAGTTGGATATTTTATAAAGGAAACAAAAACAAAATTTAGTTATTTTATAAATTATTATTTCTGGGAAATATTTTAGAGAATTATTTCATATCAATCAATTCATATATAGATTAAAATTAATTAATAAAATTTTTTCTAAGATTTTGAAAATCTAAACAAGAGAAATCAAATATCACCGTAAAACTCACAAAAAAAATTTTTTTAAACTATTTACAAAATATTATTCAATTACAGTATGTAAAGTACAAAACCTGTTTTGAATTCAATTAAACAATAATAAATTTTGGAATGTTTTCTCATGGTTCTATTGCAAATTGAAAGAGAAACAAATACACATGCATAACATACATTTCTATTTTCTTCTAGTATATAAAATTATAGTTTTTTTTATACCAATTAAATATTAATGTTTGTAATTAACATAATATTAACAGTAACACTAAGCAGGCTTTAGTAATTTAAATATTCTACAAATAATCTTTAAATTTTTTTAAAGTGCTGGTAAATATGCTTTAAAGAAGTTATTTTTGAGCAATGGTTAAAATATACACAGTATTGCACATTTAAAACACATATCTGATGTGCAAAACTATTTATAACAATTAACATTCTTATCCATCCAGTTCATATAAAAGTAAATTGTTAATATGCACAATCTTAGCCTTATAAGTTTGTTACAAAAATCTGTTAATAGAAAATGAAAAATACATTTCTGAACTATAATCTAAATATTAAACTGTTATAAGTCTTGTCTGCTATAAATAGATGATAATAAATAAATAGCCTATTCAGAATAAAATTTTAAATAAAAATAAAACTACAGTATCACTTTAATAGACATATTAATTTTTTTCTTTTTATAAATAGTATACATTTGGAAACGTTTTATAACACATTATTTACTGTATATTATTTTTAAAAGTCAGAATTTACTGTTCCAATTCCAAACTGCAAATAATCATTACAATAAATTTATGTAGGCTAATCAGTTTTGAAAACTTTTTTAAAATTTTACATCACCAATTTAATTATTTAGAAACACATTTTATAATTCTATTGCACCTAAAAATAAATTTATCTGAAAATTACAATTACCGGTATGTATAAAACAAAAAAAAATCTGAAAACTAATATTTAATAAGAAATACTTTCTCGAAAAATATATTTATACATTTTTATTTTTTGGGTTTAATATATTTAAATCTGTAACACTGGTTTCTAAGTGCTGAAAAACAATTTAAAATATTTAAATCCTTAACAAGTTAAAAGAATTAAATCGTTAAGAATGGAAAATGTATGAAATATAGGCCTATGTTAGGCCTATAATTCTAAATGTATAGAATAGTATCTAATTTTGTAAACAAATTCGATTTCTTATCCAATCTTGATCGAACTCAATGTGAGTGAATATATAGATTCAGAGACCTGTTGTAAAAAGTTTGAAAAATTTCCTAAGATAATAAATAAGCAACAACGGACAAAGTGCGTTAACATTAAAACAGAAGAATTAAAAAAGCCTGTTTTTATCAGTTAAAGAACATTTAATAGAATCTAAACGTGATTTTTAGTTAACAATACTGTAGGACAGATTATCAAACTTGAAATGCATTTATGCATAAAGAAAATAGTCACAAGTAAATATATCCAATTTTACATATCTATTAATCACGAAAGTTGTATAGTATATATGACCGGCAAAATAATTCAGCATAAAAATAAACCAAAGACCGTTTGGCATGTTTGATTCTTCAGATATTTATATGCTATTGTCGATTATATTAATTATTTACAATCACAGGATTTGATCTAAATTGATTTTATAATTTTTTTTAATTAATTTGAAATTCTAGTTATTTCGATCAAATTTGAAAGAATACCGATATCGTCGCAGTTAAAATAACCGAAGGTTATTTCGGTCAAGGTATCAAACTGGTTTAGATGATTGCCAAAGGCATAGAACAAGGACTGATATTATCCTTGAAAATTATGGCTTGCAGCAATATCATAATCAGTATATGTATTATACAAAGACATTTTTTCCATAATCAAAATAATAATCGCGTTTCATGAAAAACTTGTACGATATTTGCATCAGTATTAAATTAATGCATAAAATCATTAACTTCCACTATTAAAGCTATAGATTAAATTGATTTAAAAAATACTGAAATCAATGACCTACATACAATTTATTTGTGGCAAACGATTAACCAATTTATTAGACGACTGTTAAGAGGCCATTCATATCCTGTCATTAGGCCTTGAATTTCGTGACCCATTTCAGATTCTCTATATGATAATGTGATTTTTTTTATCACATTATCTCTTCCAAATATGTTCAGATATCATCTTGTACCAATTCACCCAGTGAGAAAGTTGTTTTCTTTGATGCTGGCGTTACATTTTTGACATAAATTAATTTTTGCGCTTTTTTAATTAAATTTGATTCTTAAAAATAAATGTTTAACACGATAATGTTAAAGATTTTAGATTAATTTTTATTTAAACGAATGTCTTAAATAATTAAAAAAAACTGATATTATTGATAAAATTTGAGCATCGAATATTTAATATTTTATTTTATTTATTCTTCTATAACAATTACTGTTTAATTCTTTATCTATTCACATTTTTTTTCATGTGCCCAGTTATAAAACTATGTCCAATTACTGTTAAACATGCATTGTCAAGTTTCAAAACTACTAATTATTATTATTATTTTTTTATTACAATTGCTGTCTACTGTCTCTATTATAAAGATATGTAATTGCATTAAAATGCTTCTCATCATAAGAATTAAATAAAATTCTGTGAAAAACGTCTTATTTAATAATATCGTTGGCTTCTTTTTATGTTGAAATATTGCATTTCTTAAAAACTTTATCTGTTCTACATTAGTAAACCATTAAATTTATAAATTAAAATTTAATTCTGCATCTTAAAACTATTTCCATAATTATTATACGGATTAAAGTTTAATTAACTAAATGAATTTCGGAGTTTTGCTATAACCGTGTTATATTCTTATGTAAATATGCTTTAAAGAAGTTATTTTTGAGCAATGGTTAAAATATACACAGTATTGCACATTTAAAACACATATCTGATGTGCAAAACTATTTATAACAATTAACATTCTTATCCATCCAGTTCATATAAAAGTAAATTGTTAATATGCACAATCTTAGCCTTATAAGTTTGTTACAAAAATCTGTTAATAGAAAATGAAAAATACATTTCTGAACTATAATCTAAATATTAAACTGTTATAAGTCTTGTCTGCTATAAATAGATGATAATAAATAAATAGCCTATTCAGAATAAAATTTTAAATAAAAATAAAACTACAGTATCACTTTAATAGACATATTAATTTTTTTCTTTTTATAAATAGTATACATTTGGAAACGTTTTATAACACATTATTTACTGTATATTATTTTTAAAAGTCAGAATTTACTGTTCCAATTCCAAACTGCAAATAATCATTACAATAAATTTATGTAGGCTAATCAGTTTTGAAAACTTTTTTAAAATTTTACATCACCAATTTAATTATTTAGAAACACATTTTATAATTCTATTGCACCTAAAAATAAATTTATCTGAAAATTACAATTACCCGTATGTATAAAACAGAAAAAAAATCTGAAAACTAATATTTAATAAGAAATACTTTCTCGAAAAATATATTTATACATTTTTATTTTTTGGGTTTAATATATTTAAATCTGTAACACTGGTTTCTAAGTGCTGAAAAACAATTTAAAATATTTAAATCCTTAACAAGTTAAAAGAATTAAATCGTTAAGAATGGAAAATGTATGAAATATAGGCCTATGTTAGGCCTATAATTCTAAATGTATAGAATAGTATCTAATTTTGTAAACAAATTCGATTTCTTATCCAATCTTGATCGAACTCAATGTGAGTGAATATATAGATTCAGAGACCTGTTGTAAAAAGTTTGAAAAATTTCCTAAGATAATAAATAAGCAACAACGGACAAAGTGCGTTAACATTAAAACAGAAGAATTAAAAAAGCCTGTTTTTATCAGTTAAAGAACATTTAATAGAATCTAAACGTGATTTTTAGTTAACAATACTGTAGGACAGATTATCAAACTTGAAATGCATTTATGCATAAAGAAAATAGTCACAAGTAAATATATCCAATTTTACATATCTATTAATCACGAAAGTTGTATAGTATATATGACCGGCAAAATAATTCAGCATAAAAATAAACCAAAGACCGTTTGGCATGTTTGATTCTTCAGATATTTATATGCTATTGTCGATTATATTAATTATTTACAATCACAGGATTTGATCTAAATTGATTTTATAATTTTTTTTTTTAATTAATTTGAAATTCTAGTTATTTCGATCAAATTTGAAAGAATACCGATATCGTCGCAGTTAAAATAACCGAAGGTTATTTCGGTCAAGGTATCAAACTGGTTTAGATGATTGCCAAAGGCATAGAACAAGGACTGATATTATCCTTGAAAATTATGGCTTGCAGCAATATCATAATCAGTATATGTATTATACAAAGACATTTTTTCCATAATCAAAATAATAATCGCGTTTCATGAAAAACTTGTACGATATTTGCATCAGTATTAAATTAGTGCATTAAATCATTAACTTCCACTGTTAAAGCTATAGATTAAATTGATTTAAAAAATACTGAAATCAATGACCTACATACAATTTATTTGTGGCAAACGATTAACCAATTTATTAGACGACTGTTAAGAGGCCATTCATATCCTGTCATTAGGCCTTGAATTTCGTGACCCATTTCAGATTCTCTATATGATAATGTGATTTTTTTTATCACATTATCTCTTCCAAATATGTTCAGATATCATCTTGTACCAATTCACCCAGTGAGAAAGTTGTTTTCTTTGATGCTGGCGTTACATTTTTGACATAAATTAATTTTTGCGCTTTTTTAATTAAATTTGATTCTTAAAAATAAATGTTTAACACGATAATGTTAAAGATTTTAGATTAATTTTTATTTAAACGAATGTCTTAAATAATTAAAAAAAACTGATATTATTGATAAAATTTGAGCATCGAATATTTAATATTTTATTTTATTTATTATTCTATATCAATTACTGTTTAATTCTTTACCTATTCACATTTTTTTTCATGTGCCCAGTTATAAAACTATGTCCAATTACTGTTAAACATGCATTGTCAAGTTTCAAAACTACTAATTATTATTATTATTTTTTTATTACAATTGCTGTCTACTGTCTCTATTATAAAGATATGTAATTGCATTAAAATGCTTCTCATCATAAGAATTAAATAAAATTCTGTGAAAAACGTCTTATTTAATAATATCGTTGGCTTCTTTTTATGTTGAAATATTGCATTTCTTAAAAACTTTATCTGTTCTACATTAGTAAACCATTAAATTTATAAATTAAAATTTAATTCTGCATCTTAAAACTATTTCC
>NW_019385063.1:5948-83517 GCF_000671375.1 Centruroides sculpturatus | reverse complement strand
TTATGAAGAATAAAGCAAGTATGGAATAAGGGAAAAACATTCGGCAACATCAGAAGCAGAAGCGTCGCGATCTGGCAACATTGAAACAAGTTTCGAGAAGGACCACGTGTATCGACAGAAGGCGAGAAGAGAAAATTTACATACTTAAGTACTAATAGTTCACGAAAATAATAATTTTCGTAAACTATTATTACTTAGGTATGTAAAAATTTATTACATTTCCTGTTGTACGAGGGTTTTACCCATTTCTCGAACCGTGTCAGAGTGAATCCGTGCTATAAAAGTACCATGTTATACGGGGATGGTACCAATTCTCGAACCGTGTTAGAGTGAATCCGTGCTATAGAAGTGCCGTGTTATACGGGGGATGGTACCAATTCTCGAACCGTGTTAGAGTGAATCCGTGCTATAGAAGTGCCGTGTTATACGGGAGTTACCTGTACATGAATACTTTAATACAGTACTGTTATCACTAATGTGTCGACTGGGAAGGACTAATTGATCGTGACATCTTGTACAGTTGATCTCACGAGTCAGTAATATTAGAAAACAAACATAGTTCCTTCCTTTTAACAGTTTTACTAACTTTAGCTAGTTTAAAGTCGTTCAAACATTGGAACACGGTATTTCATTTTGAAATCGTAGAAACGACTGTGATTTTAAAAAAGAAGGGAAAAAACACATCTTTTAACGTTATTTTTCACCTTTTATTTGGTGACTTTAAGCAATTTTCATTGACCAAATTGACAAATTTAAATTGCTTATAGATTGACAAACATAAAAAGTTGGTCTGCTGACCGTACAATGTAAAGTATTTATCTATTGCTGAGTCTTCAACGGAAGATGAAATTCAATCCGAATCGTTATAATTATCGAATTGAGACGTTGTTCCCATCCTTTAATTCATTCTTGCCAATTTCATGAGTCAGCCAGGAATACAAATGAATCTGACACTATTCCTGTATAAAAATTTACAAGTTACAAGCTATAAGGAGCAATTGAATATGTTACAAGTTGTAAACTTTGTTATGTAAAAGCAATTTCTTTAACTTGGAAGCGCAACGCTAGTAACAGCTGTTGCACTTACAACATATCCTTCATCAATCAATCAGAGAAAATTCTTCAATTAATAAAACAACAGTTGGAAAAATCCAGATTTTTAAATAATTAGAGATTAGGACAAAATTATATCCAACAACGAATATGTATTTTATTTTAAGAGAGTCTTGAGTTAAAACTATCCAGATCTGTACCATTTATTTACATTAACTGAAGCGCAGCAAGCAAGCAATCTGGTTTGGTTTATTCGTATACGGCAACGCGACATCTTCCGGGAGGTCTTTTATGGGAAACTGGACCCTATTTGCGTGTTACTGACATGAAGATACCCAGAAAACTCCACGTGGCCAGCTAGTTGGCGAGGCGCAAATCCTCGACCAACCACCAGTGTTCAGTGGTTTTATCCATTCGACCACTGGTTGCACACAAGCTTCCTTGGCAGCGACTCAAACTGACAAATCGTTGAAACACGTTTTGCGAAGTAATGACTTAACCGATTTGATCAAACTTCTGCAAATAAATAATAGTAATAAAATGGCGTGTCGTGACGAGGCCGAATTTTAAAATTCGATCTAGAACAGGACATATCGGTGGTCAAAGGTCATCCTAATATTAAGTTAATGCAAATTTCGAATGTTTGCGACATTCGAAATACGGCGAACACGTTGCCAAATCCCCCCATTTTTATGGATAAATTGACTGTATATATGTTAACGTATTATATCTTGTACAACCTTTATTATGTAATGGAAGTTTTACAACAAAGGTAAGAATTGACTGCTTATGCAGAGTGATGAGTCGTTTTAATTTAGTACCCTCACATGATCTAAGTGAGTTCGCAGACCATCGCGGCGTTTCAGTCAGAGATGAAGTTCTCCTAGTATACAGGCGTAACTTGTAGTTCTTAAAGTTGTAGCTTGTTACTGATTAAACAACCAAAATTGCTTACGACTAGCAAGTTATAAAAAACTTGTGGCTTATAACTTATTATAAAACATTTTATTCAACATATTTTGTTTGTAATTTGTAAAGAATTTTTTCAATAGGTTTCGGAGGCAAATTCATCTGTAGTGGGTGAAATTTCCGATCTTTCAATATGTAGGTTTTAAGAGATGACAAAACCAAATCAATGAATTTGTAAAATAATATTAGTGAACTGAAGTCTTGTATAAAAAATCCAAAACTTTTATATTAAATTCAACAAAGTCCTAAATTTAAAAGATATTGTGTGTTTTTACGTAACGAATATTCAATTTCCTACTGGTTTTACGCGTAAATAACATTTTAAAAACAATAACAGTCTAATTAATTAATTAATTACTTTTTGAAAATAACTAAAATTATAAATGAAAAAAATCATCTTTATCTAAAAATAGCTGGTGACTACTAGTTTACTAAATCATGGTAACTTTATTTTTAATAAAGAGAATTTTGTGGCCAGTATCAAAACTTTTATAAACTAGTTATAATTTTATTATGAATATTTTTGTGTTTCCTGCTGAAGAAATACGAGTAAATTGATTTATAAAACACACACACTTTTCGCAATTTATTTGGTATAAATTGTTCGGATTTAATTTAATTTCAAGCTAGATTTATTATATACAAAGCTACCCTAAAATTAAGGTAAACCTGAACAATCTAGCTTAAGCGGCAGGGTGCATCATGCAGTTTTTCACGAAGCAGTAAATATGACCTAAATGAACCTTCAAGTTAACGATTCAAATTTTATAACAACTTTTAATGTATTTAATCGTATTGTTCGATAAACATTTTAAATATATTGTTATATATATAAAGTCGAAAATAAATTTTAATTTGATCTTTAAAAGTTATAAAATGTAAGTGTAATTAATTTATTATTTTTGTTTTGAGGAGAGAAACAACAATAACTAAAAGAATAGGGAGGAAGAAAAAAAAAGTTGTGTTTAAGTCATCAAAGGTCGATGCCTCTACATGTCAAAACATATTTAAACTCTGAAATTACAGACATTATTACATGGTTGTGATTTAACTGCAATTCATGACTGATTATATACACACGATACATTTTTATCGCAAGGTTTAATCTTCATAAAGCAAAGAAGAGAGACTTCCTAGAGCCTAGATCTTTGAAAACAATATGGCATATTTCATTCTAACAATGGACTTTATAGTAATTTCCGCACTTAATTCGGCTTGATGAAGCAAATTTAATTCCGTCTCAATTATTTTTATTGTTATTGCCATTCAATAAAATAATCTTACAGAAGCCAAGTACCTTAAACATTTAGAATATCGTTCTTGAATTTTTTATCGACTTATACTTTGTGAAACCAATTTTCGGTTATTACATAATGATTATTGGATTTCATAATAATAGATTATAATTTTTAAAAAATTACATAGCTAAATGATGGCTGATTATTTCCTAAGATTTAAATACATGTACAGTACAATATATTGTTTCAACTACGAATACCATTTAAGATAATCAAAAATCAATCAAATCATTTCCGTAACAGATGAACGGAAATGATCAGTAAATTTCTATAAGTTAATTTAAATGACCTAGTAATTATAATATATATGCACATTAAAATAAATAATCCGAAAAGTTGTTTATCATCAAATTCAAAACGTCTTACTTCCATTTTTTAAATTTTGTCACGCAATTCACGTTGAAAGCGGCAATCAAATTTAAATCTCTTTCGTGATAAAGATTTAAATCCGTGTGCATTTTGAAAATAATAATAAAATATTCGTATTTCAACAGAATTTTAATCAACTGATTATTGTATTAAGAATTCATTAAGATAACATTTTCTTAAATAACAAATAAATTTTTTAATTTTCTTTCATAAATTCGTAAAGAAACTTTCGAATTACAGATAGGTTTTACAGTTTTTTTTTATCAAACAAGAACAAGTAATAACACAGTAAAAAATACAATTTACATAATTAAATAAATATATTCTATATTATGAAACAAATTATAAAAATTAATTATCTTTAAATTTAAGGTAATTAATAATGAAACCGAATATACCTATGAATATATATATATAACGTGCTAGTACCTCACGTACCGTACATTATAGGCTACACGGTTGACCACAATTATGACCCTCACGCGACACACGCAGAGTTTAACTCGGGCCTGACCCATTTGGATGAGGTACGGGAAACTATTCCCGATCAGTACCACTTATGATATGGGAGGGTTTGAATCGGGTTCGAATCTTGATTCCTATAGCGATAGGCCAACATCTTACTGCACGACTACGTCAATAATATTAGTAAATTCAAATATTATATAAAAGTAAAATTAAACAAGAAATATGTTTATTTTTACCTATTTTGTCTACTGCTAACATTCCTATAATTCACAGCATAAAGTTCATTCGTTACTAAATAATCAAAGTTCAGAAAGGACAGCTGATCAATCGGAAGCAGGTGATCATTTCACATGCCCGGTATAGTGAAAAAAATCTTTTTTCCCTCGTGACAATAAAACCGAAAGACAGAAAATATGAACGAACGCCTAATCACATCCTACTGTCAATTTAATAATCTCAACGAATTAAACTTTCCCACTCTGAAAATAAATTTAGGATAGTTAATAACAGAAATGTATATTGCAAATACCAAGAATACGAAGATAATATATTGCAGAGGTTGAAATTAGGACAGAAAGCGATTATAGAACATACAAGACGATTAAGAAACGTTATTCAGAGACAAATCAGTTAAAACTTTGCTATTGAAAAGACTAAACATTTGGAGAAACGACGGGAAGAGCTGCTGCTGAGTTTCTGAATATATGTGAACTATTGAAAAATATATGAAAAGATTTTTGTAACACAAAAATTCCGTTCTCAGCAAGAATTATGCAGAGCAATTCCATATTCTCTGAAAATTATTAATTCGTTAATTTGTAAAAAAATTTATTCTTGACGAAAATATCCGAGACTGACAAAATCACTATTTAAATTTATTATTAGAGAGGTTGAGGCGCACGTTTTAAACGTGTAAACGTGTACGTGTGACGTTCGGCGCCGCTTTCCCGTAAGCCTAAAAGTTTGACAATGGTGTTTGGATAGTCGGTGGAATCACGCTCGACATTCCAAACACCATCGTCACACTTTTAGGCTTACGGGAAAGCGGCGCCGAACGTCACACGTACACGTTTACACGTTTAAAACGTGCGCCTCAACCTCTCTATTATTTGGCATTTGAAATTATTACTGTATTTATATGTTATTTAAATTTCTTTGAGGCTATTACTTTGACAACAAAATGCTTTTAATTTAATCTGAAAGCACAATGTTTATTTAATTTAAATAGTTTTTTCAATGAATAAGCCATATTCACTGTGAAATATTTTTGTAATTTTTTTGGAAAGACGACTTGAAAAACATTAAAATTAGAATTATCCTCAAAGCATAAAAAGAATAATTTCTTGAAAGCAAACTAATATGTATAATTTTTATCTTCAAGCGGATGCAGCCATTATTTTTGTAAATTGTAATTGCGAAAAACCATGTGTAAAACCGCTAGAGGAAACTTTCATGGATGTGTGTAGTGGGTAGTCAGTCAGTTGAGAATTTAGTACTTTTTTGGGTAGTTTAGACAAAAAAAAAAGCACTGAAACGCGCCCCATTTTATCTTTTCCCCATTAATATACTATATATTTATATAAAGCAATAAAATGCACTAGTTTACACACACACACACAAACTAGTGCTATTTATTGCTTTTAGGGTGAAATCTAGTGCTTTTTGAAATAACTTGAGTGTAGTAATAGTAGCAGTAGCATTAGTCATTTCATGCGTGCTTTCATTTACATATGTCTCCATAACATTTATTGCTCATTAACATTTTGTACTGGATTAAGAACAGACTTTTTCATTAAGATACATTATGTTTGTATTGCCTTTCTATCTTATCCTGATACATCACTTACTAAATAAAACAGTAACGGTGTGAGGGTGTTATATTGAGAATAACACCCTCACACTGTTACTGTTTTATTAGTAAGTGATGTATCAGAATAAGATAGTTGAAAATAGGAAAATATAAAGTTAGTGTATCGCTGCGTTTTTTAATATCCCAAACACGGTTGGTGCAAAAATCTGCTTGGAATACATTGATTAAAGAAGTCGACCGTAGAGAATAATGTAAATGGTGTCAAGCACCTGCGTTTGAAAGCAAACGTGAAGAATGGTAAGATTCAATCTATTCTCAATTATATAGCAGGGGGTAAAAGGGAGAGGAAGTGTACAAAAGCATTTTAGTTGCTTTTACTTCATGTGGCATCTTTCTGTGTTCACAAGAAAAAGATAAGGGAATGGATTATGCAAAACATTGAAACATCCTTACAACTGCCATAAGAACATACTCTAAGGAAGTTATTGAAACACATTCTGATAATTTAGATGAAATTCGCCATTTCTGTGAAGGAAAGGATGTTGCACCCCAGATAGACGAAAGAAATGATATTAAAATCAGAAAGTCAATCTTTAAGAAAAACTGGCCACTGGACAAACTAAAAGAAAGCTTTTACTTGTTAAGATATCTGTCAAGTCTTGTACGGCTGATGTGATAGTGGAACATATACTTCAGACCTTGAAATGAAATCTGAATGAAAATTTTCTTGTTTTCATAAGTGATAATGCTCCTTACACGAGAGTTGCGGACAACTGTTTCACTTCTGTCTACCTTGACTCCTTGAAAATACCTCTGGGCACGTTTTATATTTAGGAGCAGAACAAATTCAAGTATGAACAGATATTATAAGTTATATAAAAGCATCTCTTGTGAAATACCCAAGCAGGAGACAGCAACTTTGATGCAGCAGGCAACCAAGCTGTTACCACCACCACCAATCCCTGTAGAAACACGTTGGGTAAGCTGGCTTAATGCAGCAGAACATCATGCTATGTATTTTTCTGAAGAAAAAATTTGGATAGAAAATTGTAATCCCGAAAACAGTTATGATGTTGCTGAATTACAAAATCTTGTAAATAACAAAGACTTTTTATGTGAGCTTTAAGTTTAAAAATTTGAAAGACGAGACATCATATCTTCTGAACTAAAGCCTGAATTAGAAGCAGAAACATACTTTGATGAAAACAATATATCTGCAAAAAAATTTACAATGTACATTAACAAATGCCATCTCAGCTTTAATTTCTGGAAGCAGGTAAAAGTTCTGGATCCACGATTTTCAAATCGAATATGCTCGATGTTCGTCAGCAGAATTAAATAGGTTTTACCATTACACCTGTTCCACTCAGCGATAGCATGATACCTTTCCATACTAAAAATTCTCCCATAGACATAGAAATACTTTGGAAGTTTTACCACAGCTTCTAGTTTTCAGTTCCTTAGGCTTCGTTGCACTTACACTTCCTGGTAGTTCAGCAGATATTGAAAGAAGTTTTAGCACGAGTAAAATGTATAAAAAATACTAACTTTCAACAAGATAGACTGACAGATGAAAATTTTGGTCTTCATCTTCAGATTGCATTAAACTATCGCAATGAAGAGCTACTGGACGATGACGAAGAAAAGCCTGAATATGAATAACAGTCATAACTGCCTCTGTTATCTCTATTGTAGTATATGAGTTTTATTTTCGATGAATAACTGTATTTATGAAAAAATACAATAAAGAACATTCATAGTAGTCTTTAAAAAATAACATTGTTTTTTGTGATAAGCATAAAAAAGCCTAATTTCTTCATTTTATTAGCAGAATTTTTTCGTTAGTGATAACTTCCCAAGATCAGAAATTGTTTGAAGTGTAATTACCTATATTACGTAAGAAATTCCAATCAAAGCATTTGTAAAGGNAAAAATAACATTGTTTTTTGTGATAAGCATAAAAAAGCCTAATTTCTTCATTTTATTAGCAGAATTTTTTCGTTAGTGATAACTTCCCAAGATCAGAAATTGTTTGAAGTGTAATTACCTATATTACGTAAGAAATTCCAATCAAAGCATTTGTAAAGGCATGTGTATGGAATTAACGTTTAAACTATTTTTATATGAAATAATATATGTATGTATGTCTGTATATGTTGAAAGTTTGCAGATTCATTCTTTAATACTGTATTTAGTTTCCAACTCATTAATTTATTAGCTGTACGAGCTAATAAATTAGCACGTACAGTACTATTACACAAAAATTTACATTCAGAAATTGATCTGATAATACAAATTACCATTAAATTTATAAATATCCTTTAGCTTGTTTATCACAGCCGTGAATTTTTTTGAAAATTCCTAGTTATTGAGAAACTCATTTTGATAAAACATAATTTAAATACAGTAGACTCTCGTTAATTCGAACTCAGAGAGCGTTAAACAGTTTGAATTAAAAGACCATTTCTCGATTCTACAGGAAAAAAAATATATTATTTCTATTCTCATTATTTCAAGATTTAAAATTAGTTTTTTCCCCTCTTTGAAAAATTGAACATTTCACAACACAATTTTCACTCTTCACTTACATTTTAATATTAGGATCAGATGTATTAAAATTTTGACTTAATACGAATTTAATACATCTGGAATTTACAATATTAAATGAGTTATAAATATATTTAATTCAATATAAATGCACAAATAATTTCATATGATACTCAACTCTTCGATTCTTGTTTTTCCAATTACTAGGAAATATTGTGTCCGATCTTTAGCTTCAAATATCAAAAGTTAATGCCGTAACCTTAGAAACAGAATGACATTACATAGAGTCTATGTAAGTTTACTTTATGTCATTTTGTTATTACGTAGACTTGATAGTAACGTGCAACTAACAAGCAATCTGTTATAAACTACAGTAGGCCTACTTTTTAGTTGCACGTTGCTTTTAAGATTCTGTTCTGCTTTACTTTCGTAATAATATAATTCCGTCGAAATAATTTCTAAAGAGTAATTACAACAGTACTATAATATATGATATTTCGGTTATGTTTAAGTGAATATCGATTCTATGTTGTTATTTACTGAACGAATCAATCTATAATCCTTTAAAGTTAGTCGAAATACTCAAATCGTCGTGGAAATGAGTTATAAATTGTATGCATAATTCATTTATTTTCGATATGTTTTTTAAATCAGATTTAAGAAAATACAAATTAATTTTACATACACGTATGTGTTTAAATAATGATAATTTCTGAAGAAATTTAATATTTAAAATGATATGCAATCTAAAAAATGTAAATAAATTTATCAATTACATTAAAATATGTTAAAGTACAGATAAAAGATTCAAAGTTCATAATTCACTACGCAATAAAATATTCATTTTGAAAGTGCTTTTTATAGCTAATTCTGTGTAATAAACACTGAAAGAAAAAATAATCGACCGTTAAATTCAAGAACACGTTTTAATTAAATGACAAATCATATCCTTAACGGGGCGCATGCAAAAATGCAACGCAGTTACAGAATTTTTAGTCATAGAATAACTTTCAAAAATCTTCAGAAGATTGAAATAACATAATATGCTTTTGTATATGCGCGATATAATAAGCTTATTTTCTAAGATTCATTCATGCATTTCTGAAATTTTTTTACAAAATGTGCTTAAATAAACTCTTACGAAACGAAACTTGTTGCGTTTTTCATGAAATGACACAATAATTATCTAGAAGAATAACTTTCAACGTATTTTATAGTGTCAGTGATAAATCATTGAAAATTACTGTAGTGATTACATTGTCATATTTCTAGCAAAAATGCATTTAAATGAAAATAATTTCGCTATTTTAATCATCTTTCAAAAGAATATTTTAACAAATTGAAAAGTTTAATGTAATATAAGGAGTAAAATAATAATTTGTTCTCTAACTTAAACATAGTAACGACATAGTGAAGAAACAAATAAAAAATTTTTAACCTTTTTCAACTTTTTAATTATAGTTCTGATTTACCTTTGCATAAAATCTGTCATTACACAGCAAAAATAATTGATTGATACGGTTCTGTCATTTAATAACTTACTATAAAAAATAACATTATTTTAAAACTAAATATAGATTCTAATCGAGCATAAATTTAAATATTAATTAAAATTATGAAAGCAGAGTTGAATTGAATAAAGTTTTATTAAACTAAAAAGATGACTCAGTTATATAATATAAATCAAATTATTAACTTATATATTTTTGTCTATAGTTAATCTACTGATTAATAAAGCATTAATAAAACAATCATTTGATTATTCTTTCTCGATCATTAGGGAGACTAAATCAAAACTCATATTTTCATTTTTAAGAACTATTCATTTAATAACGTCAGAATTTCTTGCAAAGTAATCAGCTACAAATCATTGATGTAAATAAATTATACAAGGAACAAATAAGAGTATTTTCAATCAGGACCTGAATAAATATAGTGCAATGATACTAGATGGACGAGGAGGTTAAGCCGTCATCTACCGCTCTGGAAAACCCTGAATCAATCCGTGCAGGTCAAAAAACCACAGAAATTTTTCGGATGGTGGTCTGTCCCTGATATATTAGGTCCCATCCCCTACCACAGGCCGCCCCATTTTTGACCTGGCCGAACTCACGATGGGTCTTCTTTTCACCCTATGGGCACTAAGAGTTTAAAAATTAATGCTATATTTAATAATGATTCTTATAAGTGTTCGCATTTTGATTTTCTTATAATCATTAGCTCTTGAAAATTATTACATCATTTCTTCATCACGAAACTTTCGATAAGAAATCATATTAATAGACTAAAAAAACTCAAACAAATTTAAAAAAGTAATAAAATATATATGACATGATTGTCACTGTAAAGATTAAAAAAGAAATAATAAAGTGATTATTAATTAGTAAATATATATATAAAAATATAGGGAATTAATGAAAAATAAAGTTGAATTGGATAAGCATAACTTACATATTATAATTATACAATATAATTATATATCATTACTATACAGTAATTATTGTGTAATTTATTACTACTATTAGGCCTATATTATTTAACTTAACTTATTTTGCATAATAAAAATGCTGCATATGTCAGAATAAAAACTGAAATATAAAATAATACTTCGTCAGAAAATAAAAATCACGACACGTCTATATGTGTACAGGTATACCTCGACTTACGCCGTTTCGAGTTACATCGTTTCCGATTATACGTCGTTTGTCAAAAAAGTATATGGAAAAATAAAAATCAAGTTTAAGTCATTTTACTCGACTTTACGTCTGTCCGCTACAAATATTGAAGTCGTAATATCACTAGAAAAACGTTTAAAGCACATAAAATAATATTAAAATATATACATTTACAAGTATATACTGTATTTACAGTACATGCATTCGTAAATTTAGATTACTTTTTTCTGTACTGTATTAAAAACTAAAATTTATTTGTTCGTAAGCTTAAAATAGATCCTTATTAACCATATATTATTAAAAATGCATTAATAAATAAAATACAGAACCGGGAATGGTAATTTATGGTTTAGCGTAGTTACAAGTAGATTCGGAGACAAGTAAATTCGACTTACGTCGCCTCTCCTGGAACCAATTACCGACGTAAGGCGAGGTATACATGTACACGAGTATATTAAATCAAAAAACAAATTCTCCAAAATATTAGCAACATTCCAATATTCGAATTAATGTACAGCACCTTAATATTTCAATAAAATGATGTTATTAAATTAACAGTTTTTATAACAAGCAATTTATCTGGAATTTATATTAAGTATGATTTTACAACTAATTAATAAATTAGCAAAAAATACAGCGTATACGCTGAAATTTAAGTTTGGATAATAAAACACAAATTACAACTAAAAAAAAAAATGATAACGATCGTGTTTGGAATATTTCACTGAATGAAACATCAATCAAAGTTTAAAGTCTATTCGTGCGGTTAAATTTGTGCATGTTCTTGCCTCGAATTGACGCAAAAGTGAGCATTTTTTCAACCAAAGGAACAGATCTTTTGGCCAAATCATCACTTCCGCATTATTCGCGTGTAAAAATATTTGTGTTTTCTTAAATGACCAATCACGTATTCAGAGTATAACACCCGTAATATACTGAAACCGGCTACTGTAGTTATTTTAGAAAACGATAAATAGTTTATGCATGCAATGTGCGAAAAAATGCACTTAAGACTAGTCTCCAGCTGCAGTTATTCTCGCAAGAAAAAATGAACAACAATACAAGTTTATTTAAAATTAGTATACTTCAGCTATAAATTGATAATAGTTAGTGCCTTATATTATTAAATTCGAATAATCGAATTCGTTCTCTCTCGATTTTAACAGAAATAATTCGTAAAAATCAGCTAAAAATTCTCCGACTTATTATTATTATGAATAATCGAATTTAGAACTTAAATCCAAAACAATATGAATAAGGGAATTTGCAGAAATCGATGAATATGCTAAATTTATAAATTACCATATTATTTTATAATTAACTAAAAAATTTAATTTTTATACTATTGTGGAATATAACAAATACTATATAATAAATACTACAATAAAAATTAACATGTTACAATAACTATATACTCGTACTACTGTAATTACAACTGCAAGATAATTATAATAAGAAAATACAAAAATACCAGAAGAAAATACAAAAATTATTTTAGCAATTGTAACTGTACAGAAATACCCTATTACAATCTTTATGTATTAAATAAATCTCCAACAGAATTTATAAACAGTAAACATAATATAATATTTCCTAATTTTACACTAACAATTCGTAAATAATAATGGAATATGCGAAAGAAAAATAAATGATAAATACTCAATATCTTATTGTGTAAGTTATGTTTTCATTTTTGCTAGTCAGCATGCTTGGAAAATGACATCGCACACGTCACATTTTCTAATTTTATAGCTAAACAAGATTAGAATACCATTAAAATAATATATATCATTAAATTCGTTCAATAATTTAAATACAGTATTAAAGTCATTGAAAAATGTTGTCACTAATTTGTCAGATAGAGTTTTTCATATTTTAATCGACTGCAATAGTCCCCCAAGTGACCAATATTCCAAGTGGAAAACTAAAGTACAGTGGTACCTCAGGTTACGAACGCCCCAGGATACGAAATCTTCAGGATACGACATGAAATTCGTACATATTTTTGCTCCACGATACGAACAAAAACTCACCATACGACGTTACATTAGTTCGCATTTTTCATTTGTTTTTCTTACTACAGTTATTTTTTTAAATGTATTACTTGGCTTTAATTTGAGTATGTTTTTCGCGTTGGAACGAATTATTTGGTTTTACATGTAATCGTATGGGAAAAGATGATCCACCTTACGACATTTTCATGATACGATCTCAGTTTCGGAACGGATTAATTTCGTATCCTGAGGTACCACTGTATATTATGATGGAGGGAAAGTTTATTTTAACTGTAAATAACTTTTTACATAACTACACAACGATTAATAACCAATATTTTTGTTTGTCATAAATACAGTCAACCCACCTATAACACTGTTGATTTTTCCGTTTTATATGAATTCCATGTTGTACGAGTCACTTAGATTTTACAAATACAGCAGAACCTCGATTATACGGACCTCCATTATCCGGATTTTCGATTATCCGGATTGTTCAAAATAAACAAAAATTTTACGAATTTGCTGATTTGAACTTGGCGAATTACGACACTGTTTATGTACGTGATGGAATGCATAACTTTTTTGTTTCAACAACGTCTCATCCATCACAGTGGTCGTAAACTCTTAAATACATTTCGCGTCGTAATAAAAATATAAATTGACATACGTATTTATAAATAATTTAAACTCAAATTACATCATTTCTATAACCAAGGGCGGCGTAAGGCATGGGCAACGTGGGCCACCACCTATGCCTCGCGGTCCGAAGGGCCTCGTGCCTCGAAGGTTTGCATTACTTAAAAGCCGAGAACGCGACGAAAAAATTTTACTCGTCATAAAACGATAAATAGTTTGTCAAATTTTTATTCATAAAAATGCAGTTTCAACTGCTTTTTATTTTATAAAATCCGTATTCTTGAGCCGCCAAAGGGCCTTTTAAACAATAGCTAGTCTGTTAGCGCTCGTCAGTAGTAGTCCAAATTCGATAAAACATTTGTTTCTTGAAAATTTGATCACGATTTAAATACAGTATTTATTTTTAATATTACAGATATGTCATCAAAAAGAAAACGCGTTGTATTATCATTAAAAGACAAATTAAAGTATTTGTTTCGATTATCCGGATTTTTCCTTATCCGGACTAACTTTATCCCCAATTAATCCGGATAATCGAGGTTCTACTGTACGTGTGCTGGGCTGTGAACGGCTCACGTATTTGTAAAATCTAAGTGACTCGTACAACATGGAATTCATATAAAACGGAAAAATCAACATTGTTATGGGGGGTCAACTGTACGACAAAAACAAAAACACAAACAAAAAAACAAAATAATAATAATAATATGCTATTATTTAAAAAGCTATTTTTCAACACAAATTTTGAAAGGAGGATATATAAGCTATAATATGAAATAGGAAAAAAAAAAACACCGTAGAAACAAATAATATGTTTTGAAATATTTTGTTATTAATATTGTATATTGTAAATATTTTTTTACAGCAATAGTTTTAATATTTTCAATGTTGATAATTCTTTTTCATGATCAGTCCTTTTTAATGCTTAACGTAAAAATTACTACGTTTTTCAGAAACTGTGTGTATTCAAAATAAAGCAAGAATGTCATTGGATTCAAAGCATTTGTGTAGCCTCGATTCCCGAATCATGTAGCGGAAAATTTGTCGCTAGTTGTTCATTTTCTCGCTCTGTCTGGCGTCTGCATAGTTATAACCGAAGGTGAGATTTATGAAATAAAAGTCGATTCATAATCGATAATGGATGGCCGAGAGGATAAAGGCGTCAACCTATCGCCATGACATCTTAACCTAGGCTTGAATTCAGATAAGAGCCTGAGAAATTGTCATGGTTGGTTTGACCGTTATGTTGGACCCAAACCTCATAATTCGGTAGAACCTATAACGAGCATAGAAAAAGAATCTCTTAATGCCCGCAAGGCAGAGTTTTAAAAAGTCGTGCCGTAAATGATAAATCGTAATAATACATAGGAAAACGCCAATGTTTTATAATATCCACATGTTATTTTATATCATATATATAGTATATGACATCTACACGTATCTAGAATTAAATACTACTCAGTATATGTAGAAGCAATTTTAATCATTAATTACAACCGGAAACTGTTATAGTTTCAATATCTAAACCAACCTTTTATATGCAGGGTGAACATAGTTTTTCCATTATTATAAAATTTTATTAAAACAAAAGCTTAGTTTAGTAGCTAATCTTCATAATCATTTTGATGTAGCTATTGGAATTGCATTCCATGCAAATACTTTTAATTTTGATGATAAATTTTAATAAATTAATGTATGGACATGAAAGTTCTTTTTTCATATTACAGTATATTATATTTACAAGTTTTAAAACATTACGTAAATTAGTAGTGTCACTAAAGTGCATAAAAGAGAACTTTAAAAAACAATCTCTGTATCTGAACTGGTCAGTAGAGTAAGAGTTTAAAATTGTAGTAAGCTGTTGTTTAAGGATTTTGCTAGATTCAACTTATTATATATTATGATTTCTAAATTTTGTGACTTGCAAATAATTGTAACTGTTGAATTTTGCATTATTTATCAATTGTAGAAAATCCAGCACTGGCAAATAGCTAATTTTAATAGTGTTTTACCTTCTTTCTGAAAAACTCTGATGCACGTTTTTTGTTTTCTTGGAACGATTTTGCTTACACCTTGCAATATATGAACAAGCAAAATGAAAAAAATTATTAACATCTATGTGAGATTTTTTTTATTAAATTTTTCCTAAAGTAAAAATCTTATCTTATATTCTTTACTATACCATTAACAAATAGAACAGAGAATAAAATTTCTTATCAATAACCTCAACACATTAAATTATATAACTGATTCCGATATTAAAAACTTCAGTAGCAGTTGCTCTTCTTTTAAAATTAGCTGTTATTTAGGGAAACAGGAGTGAGTGATGATTAAAATTTTTAAATAAAAAATTTTATTGATCTAAATAGACCAATAGAGATTAATTTGATAGGTTAAATTTCTTAATCCTTAAAGCATTGTTAATCGAATAACTTAGAGTATACCTACAATAATTTAAAAAGCTAAATTACTTTGGGTTATAACTTAGCTGAAATTTCTGAATCCGCTATTGGAGCACGATAAGCAAAGTTGCGGTTCGTGTACAGCAACTCCTGCTCACCGTGCTCTAGATAGGTTTTACATTCAGAATATTTAAATTTTTGAATTATTAAATTAAATTTAATTGATGTTAATACAAATGAACACTTAATAGTCTGTCTTTTATTACAAATTTCTTTGGATAAATAATTTATAATTTAGTGAAGTTCTAGCTCAAAATAATCCGCATTAAATGATTCAATTAATATAGAATTTCCGGCTTGGTTTTTATATATGAACATAATTATAAAAACTTGTGTAAAATATATTTTTTTAAATCTATAATTTTAACGGAGAAAGTAAAAATTCTTTAAAACCTTTATTTCTTTGTTTATTACATAAATTTTAGGTCATTTCATTATATTACATTGTTAAATATTAGAACTTAAAAAGTGTTCAATTCCATTATTTTATACTTGAAAAAATAATGCATTTTTATCCTGTAGACAGTCAATAAAGTTGACCACAATCAAAGCGGTACACACAAGGGGATTTGGGGGTTTAAATTGGGAAAAATTAGATAATTAAATTAAATAAAAATATCTAATTTGTACTAGTTCACTTCTTCCTTAATCTAGCGTAGTGTTACTCTATATATCTATATTGAAAAAATTAATAAATTACATTACAAAATATAAGCTTTTCAAAACCCCGTTTAAAAAATCCGGCTGGTTTTTACGAATANAATTTATAATTATTATAAAATATATATAATTTAAAAGTTAAATTTATAAGCTATAAATTTAACTTTTCTCCTTCATACATCGTAATCTTAAATCCAACGTTCAGAATATCGCACAGGAAGTTGTTTGCATCATCTAGTTTTCAAATGATATATCCAAAGTACAGGTAACACTATATAACACAGTACTTGTACAGTGCGGTTTCGATATAACAGTTCACAAATTGTAGCAATCCTTGTATAACTTAGTACTTGCACAACGCAATTTCTACGACGTCTTATAGCTAAATAAAGCGGACTGAATAAAACGAAATTTGTACACATGACGATAACGGCAGTGTTGGTATCATTCGCCATTTTGAATATCTTGCGCTGAAATCTTAAACAGATTACCATTTGTCGCTTGTTTGGTCGTGTTGCCGCGCAGAAAAGCTGCATTTGCAGTCCTGCTTTACATTGCCACGCAGCATATGGAACTTAACTACCACATAATACGAAGGTTACCTGTATTTAAAAAAAACTAAACAGTTTTCAAATGAAATTTTTCGCTCAATCATGGATTTATACAATTACAACCCATAAACAGATTTTTAAATTATAAACTAATATAACATTTAAATATAATTTCCCATTTATAATATAAGAATATATTAAGAACATTATCCTCATCACCGTAATTTGTCATCGATGGGGTTGTATATTTTTTATATTTATATATACAGGATAATTATAATTAATTTCCTCTATTCAATACTGCCTGCAGCAGGATTTATTGAAGAAATCTAAATTTGCAAAAAAAATTTGAGACATGTTTAACACTAGTAATCAGAATTCTGTACAATACAAGAGACTTAGTGTGCTAAACATTGTCTGGATTATTTGTCATGTATGTCTTTACTTACTCTAATAATTAAAATTAAAGTAAAACGTAGAAAAAATAAGGTAACCGTTCTTAAATATGTCTATTCTAAATAATCGTATTTAACACCATCTCCGGTGAGACCGGGATCGAATCGGACCGAGCAAACCCAGAAATTTTTCATGGGCGATTCGTCCCTGATATGTCAAGGTCCCGTTATTCACTGCTCAGCCGCCCCAATTATAGTTAAATTAATGTGCAAATCCCACGTCCAGTATGAACTAAATGCTTTCTAAGTGCCCACAGGGTTTTTTCAGAACGCCCATCATGGGTTCGGCCAAGTCCACCATGGGGCGTCCGGGTGAGAGGGACGAAGCACCCCCGAAAAATCCTAGGTTTTTTCGGCCCGTCCGGATTCGATCCCGGTGCCAAGAGCGTTAAGCTGCCGCCTTAACCGCTCAGACATCCGGCCGTCCAAGGGAGGAAAGACTCAGAAATAAAGAGGAAAAACATTATGAACATGTTTTCCAAAATCTATTATATGAATAGTTGGCAGTACTTCCTATCCGATAATCTAGCTACCAATTTATCTACAGAATACCTGCAAACAGTAGCGCCGGCAGAATTTACTTTAAGGATGCACAATAGATTAACTGGACGAAGTAATTGAAATGACTTCCTTATTACTTAATCAAAATTAACAAAACTTTGCAAACTGATAAAAATTGCCTTGCTTATTTATGAATAAATAAAATTCCCATTCTATTCTTTTTTTCTCTTCCCCACATTTGTTTGAGCTTAGACATGCAAGTGATCCTCCTTCATGTGCCTTTGTCTGCAAACACAAATTATAGCTGATTTTTCTCCTTATAATCTGATAATTAGACTATTTTTTCGAAAATTAATTCTTACGTCTTGAAAAATAACTTTTTACTTTAATCCATTCATTAACTCCATTCTAGAGAACACTGAATATGGATGTTTAATTATTGTACGACTGACCAGGTTTTATATTTAAAAATTGTTGTAGATAATAAAATAGTACAGATATTCGAGAATAGACCAAGCCAGTTTCGTGATGCGTAAATGAGAGAGTTAAAATGAATTTGCATTTGCATTTTTATTTCAACTCTCGGTTCGTTCCGTCTCGTTTCTTACTTGTTAATTGACATTTATTGATAACAACGGATTTTTTTAAAATTAATACGCATTTAATTAATATTTCGGAATTAATTTCAAAAAAGAGAGACGATGTAATAAATATTGCAGTATTTACAATCGTTTTGATTCCTTTTAGATAAAAAAAAAGCCAGATAATTGACTCATTTAGTCTTGATTGTCTGTCAGTAGTTTTAGTTATCAAAACACAAAATGTTCTCCAACTCGATCCATATATTGTTCACAAATAATTTTCCATTAAGTTTATAAAAATAAAGTAATCATTTTCAATTAACAAGTCTTTCCTTGTTACTTATGTTGATTTGCTAAAACCTTTTACTGTCTTGTCCACTACATACTTTACTATCACATGCTTCCACCGATTGCATACATAATTCACAACTAAAATTGAATTCATTTCCACGTGACTGAAAATGAGGTCATTAAACCAATGTATATATGGCAACTAGAGATATTCCTCATTACAATAACTATTTAAAAATTAACTTTGTGTCGCAAATATTCTCTAACTAGAGATATTCCTCATTACAATAACTATTGTATACATTTCTGTAATTATCAATTTTTACCGAAATATTTCATATATTGATAAATTTGATAGAATGAATTTTGTTGACATTCTGAAATTGCATGTTTATAATTATAATTTCGTGGATATATTTTTGAAATTTAATACTATACAGTCTAAATTTTGTCTACTGTGACATAAAAAATAAAATTATATAATTAATTAAAAGCAAAGTCTTCCGAAATTTTCTGAAGTCATTACAAATATATTATTTTTAAACGAAAATAAAAATATCAACTTCTGTAATAATAATTGTTCAGATTTCATTTCAAATAAATTTTATTAAAATATAATTCGATTTAATAATTATGTTTATCACTCTAAAACAGACTAACAACGTATTCCCATCTTTTAAAAAAAAAAACCTAAAATATGAATTTAGTTTGTTATACATCAATGCTTTAAAAACAAAAACTTTCATAATTATGCAATAATTTTTTAAATGTCTAATATAATTATCTACACTTTTTCTCATTAAATTTTAACTGAAGAGTGGAGGAATATAAACAGTTCAATTAATATTGATTTATGCTTGTTATTTATATAATAATTTTAATTATTATTATCCTTCTTTTTGTAAATATTATTTAAATGGTTAAGTTTACAATACACTGACAAGGTAATTTTCTTTTTATTGATAGTGTTCACTCAAGCTAGATGATGACATAATTATGCTTAAACAGTTCCAGTAGCATTGGACAATTAAGTTCTTTTTGTTTTTATAAAAATTATCTAAGATAAACTGAAACTAGGATTTCTTTTAAATATTCTTTTATAATCTTTAAAAAATAAAGTTTATAAAATAATATTTAAAAAAAATCATATTGAGCTGTTTAAAATAAAAAAAAAATTATACTTTTAATATAAATAAATAAACACTAATTTCTACAACCTATTTTATGAATTCTTATATTGATAGTTACTTTTACTTAATAAAAGAAAAAATTAATTATTAAAAATGAGGCGAAATGGATGTAGAGAATTTTCAAAAAAAAAAAAAAAAATATGAATTAATACATTCACAATAAACTTCAGGATAATTTAATTGTTGTTGTTGTTATTTTTTTGTTATTTTAAAAGAAATGAAAATTACAAACATTAATTTCTTATAATGTTAATTTAAAAACTATCTAGAAAAATAGCTTCCTGATAATTCTTGCTTGAGCAACTATCTAGGCTTTAGAACTTTTTTCTTCTTTAAATTACAGAATTTTCCTTATATGTCGTGAAGAAATTTTCAGGAAATCATACATAAATCTTTATTCATAATTTGTCCTAAGTAAAGACAACTATTTGATAATTCTATGTTAATGCATTAAATTACAATAAAAATTTAGAAAAATTTTAGAATTATAACAAGTAACCACTCTTACTTTAAGAACTGCTTGTTTTCTTTATTGATAAAACATATATATTCATCCATTATCATTATCACTCATTTCATAAATTTTAAATGGCTACAATTGAAAGTTTTAGCCAGACATTAAACCATAATGGACAAAAATTTATGTAAACAAAGCCCTTGTGTACAAAATCTCACTGGACAAAACATTAATGCCTTTATTACCATTAATATTATAAAAATTGTTAATAACTTCTCTTAAAATAAATTAATTACCAAAATAAAAATTTTAGTTTGTGTAGAAAATGCAGTATGGGGGATACAATGTACCAATACAGAGTAATAGCAGTTTTTTCTCACTCCCTATTTTTGATTTTACTGGTACTCTTTAACATCAAAGAGTACCAGTAAAATAACTGAATAAAATATTTTAGTAAGTAATATTAATTATCCTTTATAATGCTTACAGTGAAGAAATGGTTAAAATTATTTGCATACTGCATACCAACAAAATTTCTCATGCATGTTGCATGTTCACTACTCCAGATATGATGCTTATTATATTTTAAGAAAATACTAAAACTTAAAATTATATTGTTAAAGGCTTTCACAAATTATGCAAATTATATATATATTTGGATAATTAAATTTAAATGTAAAATTTGCATTTATATATATATGTTTGGAAAACAAGTTTTCATCTCATTTTTAAATAAATAATTGATTGCAAAGTTATAAAACAATTGTATAAAACAATAACATTGATGATGATAATAATACAAATGTTATGACAAATGTTATTTTGTCTAATAAAGTTTTGTACACATGCATGAGATCTTGTATGGGCTTCTGAGCATTGTGGTTTTGTTCTATAGGCTTTTGCTGTTTGAGCTTCTATTCTGAAATTTTAGTTTTATTATAGATCAATTTTAAATCACTATAATTTTAAGTTGGAAGAATGTTATGATAATTTTGAAATGCAACCTATAACACAATGTTCCTTAATTTAAATGTAATTTGAATATAAATTCTACATTTTTATTCTCTTATGTTTAAAATTTTACTATTCTACAAATAGTCTGAATAAAGCCGTTACAGATGGTCAAAACATTAGCATTGAATAAAGTTAAATATGCTGGATTTAAAGGTTTGTTTTGAGTGCATTAGTGCTAGAATATCCTTGTAATAGATATTTGTTTCAGAATCTGTCTAATCTTTTTGGTCACTTCTCGAAATGCTAACATGGTTTCTGCAGATGTTGAAATGTGTATATATCAGCATCTGCCTAATAAAACTATGCATTTTATAGAAAAAAAAAACTGCCACTTAAAACCGGTTAAATTCGAATTAAAAACACTAAACCTATAAACCAGCAAATTTTTATAACAAGTGCAAACTTTTTCACCTGTGTTGATCAGGCATCATCAGGCAAACTTTTTGTTGTTAAACAGGTCAAAATGTTTGTAAATTCACCAAGTTGTGACATTGAACCAAACAAAACATGTTTGCACTTGTTATAAAAGTTTGCTGGTTTATAGGTTTAGTGTTTTTAATTTTATACATTTTATGTAAAGTTTAATGGTTTATTAGCACATGATATAAAACAAATTAACTGAATGTCTCTGCAGTTCTGTATATTGTAACTTTATTGAATGTAAATTATTTAATAGAAAAATACACAATTTTAACATTTTAAATTATTGTAAAATTCAATACCATTTGAGTTGATTAAGATTTACTCTGTTATTGCATTCTTTTTCCTTAATCAGTTTATCTCCAGTAAATATATTAATCATAAATTGTATTTTTTATGGATTCTGTATTTTATGATTTGTTGTCTGTAATTAACAATTGTGTAGAAAGTCCAGTTGTAGCAAATTGCTACTTGAAGTTTTTACAAACTACAGTAGAACGTCGTTTATCCGAAATGACAGTAATCCGAAAGAATTCCAGTTGGCAAATTTAAATTTTTGCTAGTGCTGTGGCGTTGCAATCTTTGGCTATGTCTTGGGCTACTCAAATATTTTATGTTTTTGATACTAAATTAACTTCTGAAGTATAATTTTTTATTGTTTTTATATTTTTCAATATATTTATTTTGTTTGTACAAAATAAAGAAATAATTTTTAACGATACAATAGCCACAATTATTATTTTAAAAAGTTTACGTTAGGCTTAACATCGACAAAAATTCAACGCAAAGTGACATGCAACGGAGAAAAATTTTAGGATGAGATAGGTTAATATATTTTTTCGTACATAATCGGTTATCCGAAATAAGTTATCCGAACAACCCCAGTCCCCAATTGATTCGGATAAACTTTGCTCTACTGTATTTGCAAGGTTTCATCTTAAATCAATGTTGAATCCTGCAGATTTTGTCATTTGTTTTTCAAACAATAATCATCAATTCAACATTTAAGTCAAACTGTATGATCTATTACTGTTCTTTGTATAATTGCCATTTTTTTCCATATATTTTATATTAATTTATTAAATGAAATGGATAAACAATTAACTGAGAGAAAAACTGAAGTATAACAATAAAAAGCTTTTATGACTATTAAATCAAATGAAGAAAATGCATAATATGTACAATTTGTACACAGTTTGATACTATGTGAAATAACAGAAGCAAATGCATTTAACTGTATACTATGAGGAGAAAACATAATAGCAAGTTTTAGACATAAAGCTTTATTGGTAAAATGTTTTGCAGGACATCTCTGTCCCATTATCAGACTCAAACATCCAAAACATGGATATTCAAATGAGAATATCTAGTATTTTCTACTAAAGTTTCAAATGCATTTTTTAAACAACAATAGAACAAAACCTTTTTCGATTCAAAACAGGTAACATTGATGAAACAAACCATTAACCAATCCAAAACTTTCTCATTTTTTTTTTTTTATGTGCATAAAGTTACAACTGAAACACCAGTAAAATACTTCCAACTTTAAAAGTAATTTTTAACTTAAGAAATTGGAATAATTTTTTAATTGTTTGTTGTTATAAAAAAAATTAATATACATTGTGTATACAAAAATATGTTAATTATTATTTGATTTTAAAAATATTTGAAAAAACTTAATCTAAAAATTTTCATTCAAAAATTACCTTTTCACTTATGTATATGCCACTGTTCAGTTGTGTTCAAGATCTGAACAATGATTACAAAGAAAAGGTTTTACATATGAATCCAAATTAACTTGATGCAATGATCTGCTATCTAAAAAGAATGCCATCATATTTAATATGTTTCACAGTTAAAAGACATTCTTTCTACAGTAACTTTATTCATAATGTTAAAAGCTTGTTCAACTCAACACTTCTACTGTAATTTTCTGCCTATAATTTATAATATTGTATAATCTACGAATGAAGTTTTTCATTGACAAAAAGTTTATCATCCTTATAGCAATGTGTAGTCTACAAGATAATTCTTTGTTGATAAAAAATGTTTGTCACAAGTTCACATGATTTATTTACTTTCTTGACATATTAGAAAAGAAATAATGCAATTTGTTAGGACATTTAATAATTAAAAAGTATTCTCAAATTTAAGAAAAAAATTGATTCATCTTAAAGCAGTAAAAAAAATATTTAAAATCCAAAATTACAATATACATTCAGTCATCAATTTACACATCCCAACTTATGACAGCCAAAACTAATAGATTAAGAGAATTATTTTGGAGTTCAAACAATCTGTCACACTCATTAATAGCACAGTAACACAATTTAACAATTAAATGTTAAACACACAATTCCACACAAAAAATGCAATAGTCTCTCATTTAATTTTATTATCCTTTTGAATTGGTTTCATTTTCCCTATTTTGAGAATCTTTGTATTAATAAAATATCATAATTAAAATGTATCTCTAAGAACCTGAAGTACAAAGATTGGCAGAAGTATGTAGCTGCAAGTGCTTATTTTCAATGTTGCTTCTATAAATATATTAACTTAATAATATACTTTACATTAAAACTTGGTTAATTTTTCACTACCATATATCCACATATATATATACACCATGCCAGGATAGAATATATATATACATAGACACACACACCATGCCAGGATAGAAATCTAATCTTTAATCAATTATGAATTAAAAATCAATCAAATGATTTTTAATGATTCATAATGTTACAAATTCTAAAGAATAGTACAGTAAATAAAATTCTAAAATACACTTGTATTTTAAATTTTAATAAATTATAAAATTTGAGGTTATTATAAATTAAAAAGACATTTATTTCTGGATAGAATAAAATATTAAACTTTGTACTGTTATTTATTTCCAAATAAATAATATACTTTACAAAATTGTAAATTACAGTAATTATTTTCAAAAGTGATATAAATTTTTAAGTTCTGAAAGTGTCTAATGGTTTTATATTTCAATTATTTAATTATACATTTAAATTAATTTCACATTTAAAATATTTTTTTACATTAATCAAAAATATTATATTTAAAAGATCATACAACCCTGGCAAAAAACCTTGGACAGCATGTTATTTTAATCTGCCTCTAGCTTATCCTTCAATAATATCAAACAGAAACATTTTGTACACTTATAATTATTTTATATTAGTAAACTTTTATTATGACTGAAGATTTTACATAAAAATTTTCATGTTAATAATATATAAAAAAGTTAGGAGCAGTTGAAAAAAGCATGTTCGATCAAAAAAACTAGGACAGAGCCATTTCTGACAAATAATACCTTGGACAGTATATTAATATTTTACCTTTGGTTTGCATAACAGCATATTAATAAGAGCCAGGTATTTATTTGGAATAATTTCACCCCAACTTTGCTTGATTTTTTTTGCTTTAAACCATCCACACTTCCTTGAAAACATTTTCTCAATGCTTTTTTAATTTTACTCACATTTTCTATAGGGGAAAGGTTGGGACTGCTCAATGGCCATTTCAATGTGTTAATGTTATGTTGGCCAGCCAAGCCTTGGTAGTTTTAGCAGTATGGCAACTTGCATCATTCTGCCAGAAAATTGTAATTTTTCTAATAATAGTAATAGATTTTCCTTAAGGATTTGTTGGTATTTTGCAGCATTTACTGATCCCTTGATGAAATGCAAATTTCCCACACCTTTGCATACCAGGCATGCACACATGTGCACCTGTGCAGGAATCATAAATCAAGGGGGCCTCAAAATTCAGCTCTCAAAATAAAAATTAGTAGTAAATTTTAAAATAAATCATTTTTTATATCCATGAATTACTAATTTCTTTGTTTTTAACACTTTTAGCTTGAGGGCACAAACATCTATGAACACCACCAGAAGGTCTCACATAGTGGTGACGTCAACGACACCAAAGAAATCTTTTTCCTTCTGGCAACTCACAAGGTCAGGCATACATCAATTGAGATCCAACCACTTTAACCAGACAAAGACTATAGTCCCCAACGACCATACCTTACAAGCTATTGAAACTTAATAATTCTTGTACCAATAGGTTTCAATTTTCATAATTAAAAGAATCTGAACATCAGTAACTTTTTTAAATACCGTCAGGCAGTTGTAATTTCATATTGGTTAATTTTCAATGTTATTTCACTGTCTCACTGTTTTGGACCATCTGTATAATGCCTACCAGAGTAAAAAACATGCCTGCAGAATGCACACTGTAGGGTGTAGGTGTAGTGAAAATATTTAGAGGGGGACTGAAAATTTGAATTACACCAGGGGCCTCTCAATGCTAAATCTGCCAATGTCCAACAGTATAGCAAATATCATAAAGTAAACATATTTGAGACGTAAACATGACATATACTGGGTTTTAACCATTTATTATACTAAATTACACACAACATTGTTTTTGAAAGTAAGTCATTGGTGCTTTAAGCTCAGAAGGTTATCATCTTAAATACGGTATCTTAACAATAGCTGTAACTGAAGAAATGTCAGTGATTTTTGAACACTGATAGGAATTTTTCAACTGTCTTTTTGTGTTATTTACCTAATGATGATGGTAATTATAACTAATTTTTTTTTACAATAAGCAAAGTTTAGTAAGTGTATTTTAACTTGTATACTTTTAAGCATGACAATTCTGATAGCATTAAATGATTGAACAATATTCATAATTAAAATAAGCAAATCCTAAGCCTACTGTATCTAAAGGATACTACCAAGTTTAATGCTTTATTACAACTGAATTACAAAAATATACAAATCTTACTGAAATATTCATGTGAAACCATTTACATTACAATGTATTCAATATGTTTGCCCTCAACTTCAATCCCAATCTCCTTAATCTTATCTCAGAGCTTGTTGACATAAAATTTTGAAAAATATATCTCAGAACAGAAAACATTTCATTCTAAATTCATAATTCTAGTTCCTTCAAAATGTTTGGTTTGGAGAAACTAGAATTATCCACTATCCTCAAGATATCTCCATGATATCACTAAAATTCAGATGTGGAGAATAGGCAGACTAGCTAATCCTCTTCCTTAGCACTTTCCATGATGATGAAAAGATTGCAGAAATGAGATCAAACATATTGAACTTATTGTGATATAAATGACTTCAAATGCTAATTTGAATGCTATTTGAGTAAGATTTTGTATGTATTGTTACTCAGTTGTGATAAAGAATTAAGATACATACCCCTTAGTTCACTACATATCAAAATCTTATATCTGTTAAAAACAAAACATTTCTGGTACAGTGGGTGATTGGTTAACGAACATAATCCGTTCCAAGACTTTGTTCGCTATCCAAATTGTTCGTTAATCGATTATCAATTTACCATAGGTTTGTATGGGAATTTAATTAATTCGTTCTAGAGACCCCAAAAAATAAAAAATATATACTTTCTTACTACATTTATATGTAATAATAAAAATACATAAATATACAGACTTGCATTTTTATTAGTCATGTTTTTTTTGTTTGTGGGGGTTAAATAATCTGTCTAATGTCAATTACTTTTCTCTCTTCTTCAGCATTTTCAGAATTAATAGCATTGTAATTGTAGAGATTCCCAAGCCTATTAACCTCAACCTGATTTGTATGTCATTGTAAGATCATATATCTGACATCCCCCACTTCTTCAAAAGATCTTTAATTAATAGCAGATATAGGCATTAATCCTCTTTTCATAATAAAAAATATCTCGCCGAGTTTCTTGGTGTTCTTCATTCAAGAGTTATTGGCGTTCTTCTGTTGTCAGATCCGTTTCAGGTTCCATTATAAGCTCTTCAATGTTCTTTATTTCTCAGATGTGATATTTGTTACTCTTTTAGCTGCTTGAGTTTTCTTAATAATACTGTATCTTTCTTACAAGTTAGATAAGATTGAACTGCAGTCTACTGTAGATTTGTTCAAGCCATACAGCCCAGCAACATCAGACATCCGCCCATCTTTGCGATTATACTCTCACCTTTTGAAAATAAAAACCAATGCAAAACTTAATGAGTGCCCGCCCAACAGTCTTGCAAATACTATAAAAGAATTGTTTGTCAGAAAAATATAAGGCTGAAATTACAAGGGAGTATTTCAAAGTTTGAGGAATACTATCTGATCAGTATATATCGGATTGAGCATCGACATTGATGTCTCCCACGCTCCAAATATTGATAGTTACCTGAAGACAAAGGAAAATCAATTGCTATTTGCTATTTCTGTCGCTTCTTTTTATGTTTGTTCAGTGAAGTGTTTGTTGTCCGATCATAAAAATCTTTCGCAAAAGTGTTCGGTATCCGATTTGTTCGTTAATCGATCACCCACTGTAGTTATTATAGACATTAATCCTCTTTTCATAATAATCAAGACTATATCTTGTCTATAAAATAGTACTGCCATTTTACGTTACCAGCATAGAGGTATGAAGGAGTACATGTTGAGAGCTGATATTTGGCACAGAATATTAAGTGCCCAAATCATTTGTGCATAAAAAATCCAGACTTGTAGGTAGTCAGGGGACCGAGAACTGAGTCAAAATAAAATACAAAATGGCAACCCTCTTCTACAAACAGGCACCTCACCCCACCTAAGTCAGGTGGGAAAGAGTACCACCCACAGTCATTTAACAAGTGAACTCTGACCTTAGGACTGAATACATAGTTTCTTCTATGTTAAATAAAATTTGTAATCTAATAACAATCCACGAAAAACCTTTTTACGAGTGTTATGTCACTAGTAAATTCCACAAGTACTTCCAACCTCCACCGAGGTCTGCTTCAGGTGGTGACTGGCTGTGTTTCGACCCGACCGTCATAACGATGTTGCCAACGATGTAAATAAATAAATGTGCGCGTCAGGTTTCACCCCTCCGACTGACACTGTTCGAATTCCTCGAACAAATACTTCCACGCCTGTGCAAGCGTTTCCCCATCCTTGTAGTTGATGCAGTTGCCCCCCTGGTAGCTTTATGAGGCCTCCCAGGCAGATGTTCGTTTCTGTGTTGACCGGATGGTAGAGCCAATATAAACTAAGTCCCTATTGAATCTGTCGTCCCGGATGGGAATGGAGTAAACACCTGGGGCCCTGGTGTTTACTCCATTCCCATCCGGGACGACAGATTCAATAGGGACTTAGTTTATATTGGCTCTACCATCCGGTCAACACAGAAACGAATACGTGGACACCAAGCTGATATCAAACATAAAAGACACACCACCGCCTTATCCACCTATGTCACCGACCCTGAAATAAGGCGGACTTCCGGAACACCAGACTTATCAGACAAGCGTTCCGTGCGGATCACATCCGTCACCTGGAGGCCTGGGAGATTCATAAAGCTACCAGGGGGGGCAACTGCATCAACTACAAGGATGAGGAAACGCTTGCACAGGCGTGGAAGTATTTGTTCGAGGAATTCAAACAGTGTCAGTCGGCGGGGTGAAACCTGACGCGCACATTTATTTATTTACATCGTTGGCAACATCGTTATGACGGTCGGGTCGAAACACGGCCAGTCACCACCTGAAGCAGACCTCGGTGGAGGTCGGAAGTACTTGTGGAATTTACTAGTGACATAACACTCGTAAAAAGGTTTTTCATGGATTGTTATTATTCAACGCAGTGTTAAGTTGTTGGAAGTCGTTTATCTTTGTAATCTAATTTTGTAAATTTGGGAGTGCTTCAAATATGACATTAAAAATCTTATTAGCTGTAAAAATCACAATTTAATTGAATTTCAAATAGCAAACAGATTGTATGGGATATTTTAGTAAATGAAGGAAAACCAATACAGGTAACCCCATATAACATGGCACTTCTATAGCATGGATTCACTCTAACACAGTTCAAGAATTGGGAACATCCCCGTATAACACAGTGCCTTTATAGCATGGGTTCACTGTGACATGATTCAGGAATTGGGTAATACCCTCATACAACATGAAATGTAATAAAGGGTGTCTTTTATAAAAAAGGGTTTCTTTTATACCTCCGCATAACTCCGCACAAGCATTCTAATTATTTTCATGGCTACTTTGAATGCTCTTTCAACAAATAATCTATTGAATGGTTAAATTTTACAATTGGGACCCTTCTTTTGCCTCTAAAAACTCATTTTAGAATTATAGATTCCTCCATCATGATACTATTGATGGTGCGGGCGCACCTTCTTTCTTTCATCGTCATTCCTAAATGCCTACAAACAGCAGTGCACTCCTGTTGCAGAGTGACTGCTATTAACAAACGCACCCAAAAACTGTTACCAGTTGATGATGCTCATGCTGAGATCATCATATAGGATGAATAATCCTCTGGTAAAATATTTACTTAAATGATAAATAAGTATTTTACCTATGAAAAAAATGAATAATAAGGATTTAACAGCATGTTTTTTAATTTTTGGAACCCCCTTTTCGCACTAGTTCTTTGTTTTGTATAACACAAATTCGCATAACACGGCAATTTTTTGGAACGTAACTTTCATGTTATACGGGGGGTTACCTGTAGTTCAAATCTTACTTTGAAATATTTCATTGAAATAATTCCAATGATAATTTATGATTACACTAATAAATTTAAAATTGAAATGTTTTCAATCTGTTACTTATTTGGGGTTGTGCCTTGAGATAAGACTTGATGTTTAAATATAAATATGTTTAAATGTTTGCAGTTGTAAACAACTTATTTACTATTACAGTGATATTTGAGTTATACATTCTGAAAGTGCATATATAAACAAAAATTTGCACAGATTTAAAGACTAATTATTTAATAATAAGACCACTTAAACTTTTACCAGCAAAATTATTTATTAACTGAACATTTCTGAGTGTCTAATCAGTCATCTTCAGGATACACAAAAAGAGAATAGAATATAATGTAAAATGGAATACGATATATGGAATTTGAATTAAAAATAGAAAAAAACTTGAATTAACTCAAATACAGAACAAGATCATAATAAGAATTACAAACTAAAATAAAACAAAATATAAGAAACAAAGGATATATGAGAAATAAAACACAATAAAATGCATAAAAAATAAAAATAAAATATACATAAGAGTGTAGCTGGATAGGAATGATTTAAAATTTTGAACATGCATTCTAATCAGGTAATCACTACATATTTTATAATTATAATTATGAGAACTTTATATCTCCATTATTCCTTCCAATTATATCATAGAATCAAATCTGGATTCAAATAGAGAATTCTGTCATAAATATTGTTAATATAAGTTTTGTATGAAATAGATAAAGGGACATCCATCTCTGATATTTATACACATAAGTCTTCTATATTCTGTAAACGATTTCAACATTCTTGTTGCTGTAAAGTGATCAAAATAAATCTGATTCAAAACAGACTTTCTCTTTTTGAGAAAATATATTTAGTACCTACACCAATTATATTGATGAAGTGTTCTTGAGAAAAATCTTTATCTGTTGTCTTGACATAATCTTTCAGATTAAAATATAAATAATTTTCATTGACTAAAAATTTTACATTCAATTTTATCGTTCATCACATTATATACCTATATATTTAATGATCATTCATTATAAGATATTAAATTGATACTTTGAGACAATTTTCTAAAGCTAAAATATACTTAATACCAGTATTTTACCAATATTAAGAAAACAATATGTTTTTGATAGTTTTTGAAAAATTTAACTTTATCATGCTATATGCAGAGAAAATTAATCATCATATCAATTGAATATAAATACAGTATTACATTTTTAATATTGAAACTTTGTTCATTTGATTTTATATCAACTCACAAACTTATATTATTTTGCAATGTTTTTGTTGTTTAAATAAAAAAAAAATAATGTATTTATATTAGTTCTATCTGGATAATATTAATGCATTATTATTTTGAAATTCTCAAGTAAAATAAAATAGGTTTGTTTATCAGTATACTGTACAGGCCTATATATTTCAAGGCAAATTACAACACAATTTAGTGTTCCAGTTTGTATTAGCTAATCACGATAGCTCAGTTTAATTAAACATTGTATATTGCACAACACTCATTTAATAAAGGATTAAAATTTGTTTTTAATAATTAAAATTTGAAAAAAACTTTCCTAAAACTTAAAAAAAATCACATTTTTGTAAATTTATAATTGAAAACAATTCTATTGAAAATAATACAAGTAAATTTTCCTTTTTCCTGAAAAGGAAATTTCAAAGAATCCATTATTACATCTACAAAGTCCTGTATTATCATATCTGTATTATGAAAAAAAGTAAACACATCTATCACAAATATTCTATGACAATTATTACTTCGAATAAACGGAGCTTTTCAAATCACTTTTCGGAGATTCGATTAACTTATTACTTTTAAACTTTATTATCAATAGTTATTAAGTTAAATAATACTTACATCCGTAACAGGGAAATCGTAGCATTCACATATCTTTTGATATAACTCCTTGATATTAGTGAAGCCAGAAATAATGCCCGTCGGGCTACCTTGTGCCTGTTGGCAATGGAAGACCAAACGAGGTTTTTGAATTTCGTGTTGTCCACCGCTTCCATTAGATCCCGCGTTACTGGAGGTGTATCCTTCGGAATCACCATTCGTGTGTTCACCTGCTGCATCTCTCTTCTTTTTACCAAATAGAGGCATTATGCGCTTATCCACAGGATGTATTCACATCAATCGTTGTTTTCTTATTTACAATTAATTAAATAATTCTTCTAAGTTACACTTAAAAAAATTCATATTCTCTTCTAACAGGCTTGATTTTTCATATTGTTTTCCTATTCTTTTTTTCGTTTATGTATAAGAATTATTTGGTGGAAACGTTAACACCAGCTTGTCACCTAATACATTAACGTGTCTCCGAAGTAATGTAAACCGACGTCCGCAATATTGCGGGAAATCACATGACGAATGACGCCATCCGCACACCTGTCGAAGTTCGTTAAATACACAATAGAGGGATTGTATAGTATGGATTAAATTATTAATTTGAAGCAGAAATTTATTATAAAAGTTTAATAAAATTAATATGTTTCGTATGGTTTTAAATAAGTTAATCTTTAATTTTTTTATTAAATTAATTTAAACATATGACAAATTTCTTGTTGCAATCTGAGTTATTTTTATAATAAAATTCCCGTCTCTTGTTAGGAATAAAAAGAACGAATCACCAAAGAGTTAATTCAAAATCATTCCTTAGCTTTGTACAAATTCGTAGATTATGTAGGAATGTGATAGGATAGAAGAAATGTCATTAAAGGTGTAGCGGTTCGTTCGTCTTTAGAAACTTTTTTGGAGTTATATTTTATGGCATATTACCTGATAAACCGTATGCATCTTTTCAACATCGAAAATTTTATATCACACGATTCATTCCACTCTTACCTGTTTGGTATTGAACTATTGAATGCATTAATTATATTTTCGTGTTTGTCAAAATGATGGATTGGATTGATGGGATAAGGCAACGCAACACATTGACAACGTGCCAGGGTGGATGCCTTCTATGGAAAACTGGCTGCTATTTCGGTGTTTAAAGACGTTAAGAAAACGCAGAAAACTCCACTCAGTGTGGTTGTAGATTTGAGTCTCAGCCCGTTGCTGAGGCCGAAATCCACAACCACACTATGAGTGGACCGGGTTTTATCTATTCGGCCGCGTTCAAATGATCAATAACGAGAAAAATAGTTAATGTGTTCTTTAAAAAACAGTTCTTGAAAACAGAGCAAATAGTCGATTTCGTCTTTTATTAAATTCTCAAACATCCCTTTCTCAAACATGTTTGTATGAGACAGCCCGATATTATTCTGTTCTCTTTCTTTCAGCTTACTTATAATATTATTACAGGTTAGTCACATTTTTTGTAGGCCTATATTTTTTATTTATCGGGCACTGTCTCTGAAAAGCGTAATTGGAGTTATTTCTGAAATTCCTGTATTCAATTTTTAAATTTAAAGTCTCTGTTGTCCCTTTTTTACTTTGCTGATTGCCCCTTTTTTACTTTGTTATATTACGTTTATTTCTTCAGAACGTTAGATTAATTAACAATGACATTTACTTTCTGCATTTACTCCTTTAAAGGGCGTAAGGCCACAGTATATTAAAAAGTATTAATTAAACAAGCTCATAAAATACAACCAGCACGAGGTGAAGAACTGACGAAGCACATTCAAATTGTCCGACGTGATTCATAATAAGCTATTTACTGTCTGCAATGTATGCAACAGCTCGATCGATACAAAGTTGGCAACGGGTGCACGTCACGATTCCAGGCTGGGATTCCCACTAAGCTTCATTGCGCACTCGCAAAGCCGGCCCTACCATAGGGCGAAAGGAGCAGCCGCTCCAGGCGCTAAGTCCTAGGGGCGCCTCAGTGGTAAAGAAAATTAAAGGGTATAAATTTGGGGCAACCAAGGGCAGTGGCGTAGCGAGGGGGTGTATCAAGCACCATGCGCCACTCGCAGAGGGGCGCCGAAATGGTCTCCAAGACTAACTATATGGGTTTCTGGAGAGGGGCGCCAATAAAGTGTCGTGCCCCGAGCGCCAGTTATGTTCGCTACGCTACTGACAAAGAGGGCGCCATAATAGGATCTCGCTCCATCCTAAAACTTGCCTCGGGCCGGCACTGCGCACTCGGAATATTAAAGATCTGAGCCTATATCGGTCTAACATCACCTGAATGAGAATTAAATTTTCAGTTATTTATTATATTCTTAAATATGAAGTATCCTCGAAAAATAATTTTATTAAACTTGTAATACAACGGAAATGTTAGTTGCATCTAGTAATAACATTCGAACTTATATTTTCAAGCTACTAAAAGTCGTTAACATTTTAAACACATTTTCTAACGTTTATACAGGCCCACTTGCCATCGGGCAAGCCGAAACCCTGGCTGGTCCGAAACTGGGTCAGCCAGTGATCTATGTCTGCGATGTTTATTTTACTTAAAAAAGATCCCGACTCGACTCTTCTTCCTACCTCTCCCGCATCTGCGATGCTTAAAATTTTCGAAACCTATTTATATCATTCAATTTATTGTGCAGTTATTTCCCGTATTAGTACAGTTTAGCAATCTGGCATCAATCACCGTTCAACCACAAGTAACCTTCTAGAATACAAGTAATATCCAAATTTGAATGAAAACTTCCTTCGGTCGTCGTTTATACACATAGATATTTCCAAAGCCTTCGATTCTGTAATACCGAATATACTCTTGAAAAATTAGCTATTGAGTTTCATATATCATCATCCTAGGGGTTCAATAATTACTTCATATTACGGCCGAGCAGTTGGCAGCCTACCGCTCTGGGGACTTGGGTTCGAACCGGACGGGTCGATAAGTCACCAGGAATTTTTCGGGTGGTGGACCGACCGGACATGTCGGGCCCCGTTCCTTACAATCTGTCCGCCCCATTGTGGGCATGGCCGAACCCATAATGGGCTTGCTAAAAGAGGCCCTCTTAGTGCCTACAGGCCAGAAAGTTTTTAAAAAATTACTTCATATAGCGTACTGTACATATAAAATAAAAATCTCAGACTTTCTCCCAACAGTTTTCACCTGCAATAGATATCCCTCAATGCTCGATTCATTGTAATTTGTTCTTTATTGCTTACATAGGTCTAAAATCTCATACTCACATCCCCATTCTTCATTAACGCTTAAGCAGATGACATTAAACTGCCAATCATTGCCAGATAACAGTACAAACCGATATTCTTAAACTTAGTAAATCGTTCAAATCTTTAAATCTATCAATTAATACCCGATAAACCAAAATAATGATTTAGTCTTGTTAGACCACCCACAGTTATACAACTTATATATCCACAATTAACCCTTAGAAATCGTCACTTCCATCTTGATACCTTTATTATTTGACATTAAACTCTCTTTTAAACTTCATATCAATAAGTTAAATTAAAAATTTTCTATATGACACGGTACACTTCAAGACCATTTCTAATAAGAACACATCACGTGCTATTTTTCAAATATTCAGTCCTTAATAGATTATTTGTATGGGCTTCATTGCTCAATAAACTTGCATTGCTGTGTTACATTTGGAGAAATGCAGTATAATTTCGTTTCTGCTAATAAACTTTAAACTTTTTTAAACTTTATAGTGCAGTATTTTTATACAGTACTGCACTATATCCAGCAATGAGTCGCGTAACTTTCCCGGAAACATTCAAAATTGCATGTAGCGCCATCTGTTGTAATATTTTATAAAAAACTTTTTCAAAGTAAACATTTTTAAAAAAATTGTAAATGCTAATAACAAATAAAATGATTAAATCTGACCCAACTCCCCACTACTTTTGATGTTATATACCTATCAGATATTTTCTAATTCTGATTAATCTTTAAATATTTATTGTGGCAATTTTCTCAATACTATAAACAAACACTACTTTCCTATAAAGAAAGTAGAGATAAGTTAATCAGTTAAAATTTTCTCTTTTTGACATTCATTTATCTGCATACAGTTTCGGGAAATACACTATCTAGTTATCTGTTTCCCTACTTGGATACAAGAAACTTGGATTACAAGTGTATAATTCTTTTAATGTAATATTTAATTGAAAACATAACTTTCAATATATAAACAGAACATATAAAATTTGAAAATATTTTGAAATATATATAAGCAGTCCCAATTTATGAAAATTTGTGAAAAATTGATAAAAAAAAAACAAATATAAATGATAAATATAAAAAAAATTGATGTCAATGTAATTCTGAAAACTTATTCAAGTCAAAAGTGCATAATTCTCTCAACAGATGTCAAATCACTGTCATGCCACTGTCAAATAATGGCCCTGACAATGGCTATTAAACAAAGGTTGCAACTTAATGTGTATTCTAATTTAATTTTTGATACTTACAATATTTATTACTTATTATGAGTTCGCTGGAGATAAACATTTTCTCTGCTTTAGAATTTAAAAAAATTCTATTATATTTATTTTGAATGTTTTCAAACCCTGTGAAATTATGTTGCACATTTATCCTGATGATGAACTACAGAAGCCGAAATGCAGTTGAAAATAATATTTTTGCTTTGTTTTCTTATTTCAATAATGCAGTTTTTATGATAAAGAACAATGTAAAAACACAGTATAAATAAATTTGAACTATGAAACTTTATTTTTCTACTCACTGTTTTGTAGTAATCACATCACCACAAAATATCAATAACAGAATACATGTTGGAAATTCCAACTTTCACACTATATGGATAGCCACTGGCAATACACAAAAATTCCTTCAGAATAACTAGTGCCATATATGAAATAGCTTTGCATGACAAATGACATAAGCTATGCCCGACATTTGACTTTATAAAATGTTGGGCTATAATGTTTCCTACATGGAAAAAATTCATAAGAGTTCTGCCAGTAATATGAAATTTCTCAGAAACCACATAACAGGTCGTTATCCAACCAGATCATATTTAACCTTCAGAAAGAAGTTTTAAAAACCAATTCCTCCATGGGACCTTGTCCTTTCTCTATAAAAATCTCCCTCTTGTCACCAAGTTATCTCTAACAGCAATCAAAACAAAACTTTAGCATCTATGCTATTTATCACAAATTTCAACAATATGCAAATACATAAAATCAGTGTAATAAAAAATTATTAAAAATGAATGATTTTGCACTAATTTGACAAGGATATTTTTTAATTACACAGTAATTAATATAATTTTTTTTTACTCTTAAGTAGATATTTTTCTTCCTTGTACTATTTTGAAATTCACTTTGAATTTTGAATTTTTTAATTCATGATAACAGCTCTGGAAAATACTTATGTTATTTATCTCATGAAAAGTCATTACATAATAATACATGATTAAAACATGGCCTCCTTCTGGACTAGATAAAAATACTGATCCAGAAAACAAAGGCTACTTTTAAAAACAAATGTACAATACTTTTCATAACCTTCATTAAAATTATACTTCAAATTTAGTCTTTATGAATAGGAAAAGTGCAATGTGCTCAATGATGATCATATATAATAAATTGTTCAATTTGAACAAAGAGATAATATGTTGATAAACACCAATATAATGAATTTTAAACTTTTTTTTTTATGGGGTTTACAGGTGTCAGGTAAAGGTTTGCAAAAATAACTGAGAGGTTTAAATCGGGAATTATTTTAATACTTTCTCGTGTTTTATAAACAAGACGAGAATGTAAAACCAAAAACTTTCTCAAAACAAAACGATGAAATTTTTGCTTGGCAAAATAGAAGCAATAAGTAGAAGCTTCTCTCGAGTGCGTTTTTATAGTTGTTACATTTTATTGGTCATATAACCACTTACTGCAAGCTATTACATTAATGTTACGTGAATATAGAATTATCATCAAATCTATACTGTTAAAAAGTTATTGATGACTAAGAAATAGTTGAAATCCAATAAAAAAAAATTGTAGAAGCAAGTTGAAAAATAAAGCTCAGCGTAATCAACTAAATAAAAGAAGAGTTTGAAAATTGTGGCATAAAATACTAGAACCAGATTTGATAGTAAAAATCAATGTGTAAATGAAGTGCACATTACACAGACTACGACGGGAAGTTTTGATTAAACAATGTGAAGATGCTAGTTTTCTTGATTTATTAATCAAGAAAAGAAGCATCGTCACAATAAAAGGTTTCGAGATTTATTTTGTGCCTTAAAGTTCCTACACTAATATTGCTCAAAGATTCTCTAACATTCAGCCAAATTATTGTAGGTGCAACAACGTTTGTTTCGTAAAAATTTGCACATTTTTCATAATTTAATTAAGGGCACATTACATCCATCTTAGCCAGAGATCTTAATATTGACTCAATTCTTTATTACCTGAGACTTTCAGGAAAATTGGTTCAAAGTAGCTTTTCTCCGTAGATAAGTCTTTTTTGAAAAAACGCATTGTTTTTTAAAATAATTAAAATTGTATAATTCTGATTTGAAGTTAGCTAATATATAGGAAAGAGTTTTTTAATTTGTTTTTATACTTTAGAAAAAGTATTAATAAAATTTTATATAATGTGTTTGTTCAAATAGCTCTCTAGATCAATAGTTCAATAGATTTCTGATGTTATTTTTCTGCGAAAACTTCGCTGAACTTTGGAGACATCATTAATATAAATAATTTTTATCGCCGTTGAATAAGAAATGTTTCTTTCACAAGAAATGTATAAAATTACAGTGCTGTATTAGACTTACGGTACCTAATTTACATACTGTACAGACGATAGTTCGCCTAAACTTTCCGTAGCGTAGCGCCAGGCGGCAGAAAATATATATATAATTATAATAAAGTTACAATAAATTAAGTTAATATATAATTATATNGTTGAAAGAAAACAAACGTAAAAATGTATAGGAAATAACACAATTTATTCATCAAAATAACCACCCTCACATTCAATAACCTTTTCCCAATGGGAAACAAGCTTATAAATTCCATTTTTATAAAAGTCACGATCTTTAGAGTTGAAAAACATCTCTAACTCCGTTTCTATAACATCTCTATTTCTGAACTGTCAATTTCGCAGATGATTATCTAGGCTTAAAAATAGGTGATAGTCAGAAGGGCTAATGTCAGGGAAATAAGGAGAGTGCAAAAGAGGTTCCCATCCAAGGGTCTGAATTGTGACAGAGGTCACAGGCGCAACATGACGTCTATAGCATTATCATGTAGGAAAAGAACGCCTTTATGGTGTACTAAAGCTGGCTGTTTTTTCAAAAGTGATTGGTGAACTCGACAGAGTTGTCACTGTAGACATTAGCGGTAATAGTCTGGCCAGATGGTATAAGTTCATAGTGAACAATTCCATTTGCAGTCCACCATACACACAATATTGGCAGGTGTCAATTGATGAGGTATCCATTTGCTGAGCTTGTAAACTTTTCCAAGACTATGCAAATGTAAATGGACAGTTTCATCACTTACAGAGAACTTTTGTGCTAATATCTGACAAGTTTGAGCAGAATCTTCTTCGATTGCAGCCTGTAATTCATCATTATTAATGACATATGGCTGCCCTTCTCGTGACACATCTTTAAGCGACTCATCACCAGAAGAAAATGTTCTAAACCACCTTTGGGTGGTGCAAGTGCTGACAGAACCTTGTCCGAAAGCCTGGCATATTTTTTGAGCCATTTGCACGGCATTTTTTCCAAGTTTAAACTCATACAACATACAAGCACGAATTATAGAGTTTGGAGTACTCATCTTCAGGTCAATTTTTATAATATTAAGAGATAACCTTTCCGCTTCTCTTTATATAAGATGAGTCAACATTAAATCTTGATTAACATATTGCTGGAATTTTAGTGCCATCTATTGTGTATTGCGTTTAACATTCTTTAAACTTTGTAGTTTCACAAAAAACAACAGACCTTTTTTGGTTACCTAATGTTTGTGTTTGTTTATTGTGTTGTGTTGTTGTGTAAGTCAAATTTAAAGATGAATGCATCATCCTCATTCCATCTAAAAAAAAAAACAATCAGTGATTAAAGTTTATAGTATCAGAAGATTACATGCAAAGCAGGAAAACAATCAATTAACTATAGTGCTTTCTAAAAGTATGTCTTGAAAACAGTTTAAGTAGCTAATTTAGTAAGCATATTTCAGAAAAGTATTGAGAACTTGTTATGGATTCACAGAGAAGGCCAAAAAAATCATCTGTCTTGCACTATGATAATAAGATTTCACTCAATAAAGAAAGAGTGATAATGAACTTGTACCTAATGTTACAGATTATTCCATACCTATTTGCAGCTCATATCTGGTGCCACCAGATTTCTGGTGTTCACAAAATTAAAAATGGTGTTGAAAGGTCAATGCTTTTCATTAGATACAAAAGTTCAAGCTGCTCTATGAGAATGAATAAAGGAAAAATTTTCGACTTTTTCCATGCAGGGAATGCAAAAATGAATTGAATGTGTGAAAAAATATGTCACACTAAATGATAATTATTACTACTTTTCAAAACTGGTCTTATTATTCAATCTCTTCTCAAACTAATTTTTAAAAAATGGAGACCTTATTTATCAGTCAACACTTATACATTTATAAGTTAAACTTTTCTATAAATAAATTAATTTTTCAACATGCCATGAGTCAGTTAAATTGACATAGGCCTCAATTGCAAAATACTACTCAGAAAATTAAATAGAGTTATCAATACCTATACAGTAAAACACAGCCCTTTCCAATAATGTCTGAAAAAATTTTCCTCTGATAAACTGTCAATACCCATATTATTAAAATTTCTTTCTAATTTATTTAATAACATACAAAAAAATCTACTAGAAACATATTTCATTATAAAGAATTTTTAGATATAAGTTTAAATAACATCACTCAATTATTTGTATGTGTGTCAAGTGTCAAATTAAATTATTCAAAATGAATAAATAAAACAATACTAAAATCATCAGCTGATTTGAATATTGCATACCCTTTATTCTTAATTAATTATTAAAAATAACTTTATCCATTTGATGTTTTTATATTCCTTTATACTCTCTTCTTCATGCAAACAAACACTAATGTCTATTTCTATAAATAAATACTGCTTATATACTCATTAAAAACTTTTAATACAAATTACTTCAAACTTAATCTGTCATTAAAATAACCAAGCATTATAATTTAAAATTATCAAAACAATTTAAAATTTTCCTCACAATTATAATATTAGAATTAAAAATCATTAAATTTCATTTTAAAAAAAAATTTGCCAATGATTTATATTCTAATACCTTACAACAGAATTATGTTGTGATGCAAGTACAGATAAAAAGATATTTGGAATTATCTAATCTATTATAATAATTTTTCTCAATTTTGGAAAATATCAATAATATTTGAACATATATTTAGACCGTCTCTAATTATTCATTCTAATTAAAAGTATTTTAATACAGTAATACTTGAGTTATGTAACATGCAGCTTATGCAATTTCAGTTATGTAAAATGTAAATCTCAAAATTTGAAAAAAAAATCTGAGTAGAGTAACATGTAATTTTACAAAGAATTATTCTATTTCAAACATTCATTCTCTCTCTCTCTCTTTCTTTCTTTTGCAGTGTACCAATTTATTATTTTACTGCTCTACTAATCCTTCACTTTTCGGTCTAATTGTAAGCACAAAGGCAAGCGTACCAGGCACTCTTTCTCATAAACAAGATTCTTCTACAGTACTCAGTGAAGGTCAAGCAGCAAAATCAAACACATCTTTGTTGCTTGTTTTTCTATTGATATATGCAGGGTTCCTGCTCAAATTTTTGTTTTAAATTCCATGACTTTCCCTGACCAACTATGTACAAATTACCTGACCTGCATGTCCCTTACAGTATGGCACAGTGTAAGGAACCAAGTCCGAGCATTATTTTTATTTACTTTTATTTTGCTTTTTATTATATTTTTGTTTGGGGCTTATGTTTTGTCAGGACGAAGGTTTCCTCACCATTCACCTTAGAAACTTAAAAATAGAAGAGAAACCAACTCACAAACGAGAGAAAAGCGTCGTAGAAAAAAAAAACTCACGCACACTTGCGTTCCCAAGCGGAAAAAAGTAAGTCTGCACCGAGAAAAAGGGGGGAGAAGACCCCACGAGCACAACTTAAATTTGCTAAACCTTAAAAGAATAAAACATCCTGAAAATTGTAAAAAAGAATAATGTAAAAGGTTAGCGAGTATTGTCGGAAAAATAGGCTGCCAGACAAATAGAAAAAATTTATTGTTAGCGAATAAGTATGTAAATGAGGGGAGTGATCGCAGTCAGAATTGTGACGTCACCTCACAGTATAAAGTCCGAACGTCAAGTGAAGATGAACGAGGTGAACTCCAGTTAGCAATGAGCTTGGTGAGCTTCGTAGCAGTAAATGAGAGAGGTGTCCGATAGGATCAAATAGTTCCAAGGCGATTTTGAAGTTATTCGATTTGTGGATCGACAAATAGAGAAAGTCTTGAGAGTTGAGGAAATAGGTTTCTAGTATACTGAGGTGACGATTAGGATCTTTAATTCATAAGAATTATTGTATATAAGTTAAGTCTTTGAATTTTGTCAAATTCCAAAGGGGAATAGATTTAAGTTAGAAACTAGATTGATTTGAGTTTTGTCGGGTTGATTCTTATTGATTTTCATTGAATAAATTTTTGTTTGATTTTTACTAAATTTTGTAAATAGTTTATTACTAGAACTTTTATTAAATACTTGATTTGTTATTGACAAACTTGGTCATTATTTAATTTCGATGCACGCTAAAAGTCCAGGCCTGGCACACTAACGCGAATCCGTGTAAAGTACCCGTTAGGGAATGGCTATATCTGGCACACAGTCGTGTCGATAATCGTTGGAAAAGTCGGAAAAATAATATAGTACTTTACAACATTAACAAAATAAAACATCATTTGACTTACTACACACATACACTATTGCTTCTCCAACTTTTTATAGGTTATTTTTTCTAATTAACAGTTATTGACAAGACTATGTCTTGTTTATAAAATTGTACTGCCTGCTGTGTTACCAGCTTAGAGGTATGAATGAGTACATATCAGGAGTTGCAATTTGGCACAAAGTATTAGGTGTTCAAATCATGTGCATATAAAAAAAAACCAGACTTGTAGGTACTCAGGGGACTGAGAACAGAGTCAAAATAAAATTCGAAATGGCGACACTCCTCAAATAGGCAGTAGTGCAAGATTTGTGCATGCATTGCTCATTAGATAGTTGGAAATGTGAAATTGAATTTTGACAAATGCGTGTGTTGGGAAGTTCGAAATGAGAAATCGAATCTTTGAAAAAAATCCCATTTACCTGTCCATGTTATTCCTGACATATCTCTGCTCACCACGTGCTCATCTTGACCGAGATATCTCATCAAGGTCAGCACAGTTGACCTGAGATATCTCGTTTCATCATCGGAACGTTTTTGAAAGAGATGGCGCTTAGTCGTTATAATTTTATATTAAAACTAACTTCCGAAATATAATTTGTTTTCTTTTCACATTTATTAATATATATATTGTTTGTGCAAAATAAAAAAATAATTTTATAAAATATAATAACCAGGATTATTATTTTCAAAAATGGGAAAGTTTTGTTAGGCATCGACAAAAATTTAACCTGAGGCAACACACAACAGAGAGAAATTTCAAAATTGGATAGGTTAATTTCACCAAAAATGCCTCATGGACAACCTCATGGTCATGGTCAATGAAGTCTGAAAGATCGTGCTCAAAACCAGCCATACCAAAGAAGATTGGAAAATGAGAACAAGACCTGCTTAGTAGTGAGTCTCTGAGACATAGTCTTGTCCCAAATACAGCCTTGCTGTTTTACTTGTATACTTTTATAATTGATGAATTGGTAAAATTAAAATAAAAAAGACAGAATTATGGCATGTCTTCTCTACATAAAACTAAAATGTTTTATTAAATAAAAATAATTTATCCTGTTATGAACTCATAACTGTTAAACTTCATGGCTTTGAAATAAAGAAAAAAAAATCATTAATTATTATTAAATTCTGTATAATCCATGTACAAAACTATAAATTTATTAAATTTGTCCCTTAATAAATTTTCCAAACTATAAAATATTAATAAATTGAGAAAAAACTTTCAGAAATCAGAAATTGTTTTGTTTTGTGATCAAAATTATTAAAATGAAAAATGATATTATTAATTCAAATGGTATTATTTAAGTTATTTATCATTTTTGGTTCTTTGTTATCATTTTTTTTTTCATCAGTTCATCAACACCTGCCCTCAAATTGAAAGAGTAAATTGTGAGAGATAGAGTTAAAAATTCTCTATCAATGTTAGATTATTAAGAGTATCGGATTTTTCTCTCAAACTTATAATACTGCATAGTTAATACAGCAGTTTTAAAATCTAAACGTATTTTAAAATATCAATTGGTATTGTTGTACGCTTGTATATTTTGTATGCTAAAATTTTGGGGAAATTTTGTGTATGTTTGGGTAAAATTTTGGATCCTGAAAATATTCTGCACCCCCTTTTCATAAGTTGCATTGTACCACAATACTTCTTGCTGCCTGCTGATATCTATACTTGGTCAGCCATACTGTCAACAAACAAAATCAACAAGGTAACCAAGGAAACAAATTCCCTGGCTTTCCATGACTTTTTCTGAACACTAATGAAAATCTCTGACTTTCCAGGTGCTTAGGAACGCTGTACATGTATTGTTTCACATCATTAGTGTCATTTGCCTCCAGTGATTTGTTTAATACATAATAACCTGTTTATCACCACTACATTTACATAGTGTTCGTTGTTTATTTACAGTATTGTAACATTAAAATGCAATTGAAACAACAAACCAAATTAAACAAAAAAATAATAAATAATATATGTGCAGTACACATATAATAATAAATACAGCATTGATTATTAATTACATAGTTACACTTAAGCAATTTACAAATTCGACTTATGTAAAATTTGAGTTACGTAATGGTCTGCATTACTTTACATAACTCGGGGTATTACTGTACTGTATAAACAAATTTTAATATTCCTGTAAATTTAGCTAATTTTATAAAATCTGTAAAAATTTATATGTTAAATTATTTAATCATTAATTAAAAGTTAAAAATAGTTAAAAATGAAAAATTAAATTTCAAAAAATATAATAAATAAATAACCACCTTCATCATCTATTTGCTCATCTCCCCAAGTTTCTTCTTCTTGTTCTAACTCTTGAAGCCATCTTTGTTCAATTTCTCTCATTTCTTCACCAACTTGCATTTCATAATCATCCTAGATATTTATAAAACAAACAAATTTTGTATTAAAAATTCAGTATTACAAATGTCAAAATATTACATTATTTCACTTCAATGAAAATTAAATATATTTATAAGTAAAATATATTTTTACTTAAATTTAATATTTTTCAAATATGAGGGGTGATCAGAAAAAAGTTTCCCTAATTTATCTACAGAAGACAAGGTTCCACTGCTGTAAACTGAAAATGTGATCTCAAAGTGACAACAATTCTTTATTTTTGGGCTGCAATTTAAAAAAATTGTAGACCTATAAATTCCCACTGTTGTTTGCCTGTTGTCTGTCCTTCCTTAAGAACAGTGTTAGATAGATGAAAGTTAAGACCAGATATGGAAAGCTTAGGGGCAGGAGATGTCAATTAGCTATATATAAGTTTCCACTTTAGACCAGAAGTCATGTTATTTCAAATCAAAAATTTTCTCCTGAACAGAGTTAGATACATGACTAACATGAATTCATTGTTAACAGGAAAAGCATGACATATATAGGGCAAGACACTACTAAATTTAAGTGCATTCTGATGACAAATTGCAGCCTGGCATAGTGACAATGTCACAATAAATAATTGCTCATTCTGTATAGTTCTGATTATGGTTTAGATATTTGTCACAGTGTGGGATAAGTTTTTCCATCCCCTATGCTTAGAAGTCTAAGTCATGCTGTCATAGCTATGTTCTTGCAGTGCACTTGCACTCATTGTTGACCAAAAAAAAGTGAGAGGCCATGTGCTCCTATAAGGCAGAGAACAGATGAAAACTATTAGGTGCCAAATTGGGGATGTAAGGTGGATACTCTGAAATTGTCCAATAGAAGCTGTGTAGCAAGTTCTATGTGCTCAATGCAATGTGAGGTTGAGTATTGTGGAGGAGGATCACATTGACTGTTAAAAATGTTTCTGATATTTTCTCACACTTTCTTCACGGTTACACAATATGTCTCCAACATGGTATCACTTCTCCAAGCAGGTCACCATTTTGAACTGCCACTGCACATTATGTTATCCATTGTTCCATTCAACAACCAGGTATCTTAGAAACATGTGTCAATAGTACTTAGAACAGTAGATTTTTTTCATGCAGGAACACTTTTTTTCTGGTTGTTCCTCATGTGTGTTAAATATAGAGTGATTCATATCAAGAATTTTAATTTCCTTCATATAATGCACAGATTGATTATCTTGCTTAAAAACCAATTTTAAAATGGTGCAGACTATGCATCATTTTGTGTTATTTGTCAATTTTAAATTGCAATTACAAACTCATTCAACAGCTTTTCCTTTGTCTAAACTTATAAAGAGCATCTTTAAAAAAATGTGAAAATCTTTTCCATGCCTACACATTCATCTCAATTGTGATTTTTCCAAAAACCATCAAAGATACATATACAGGATGATTCTAAATATATGCAAAAAACTTCAGGAGTTGATTCTTTGATTAATTTCAATCATAAAAACACATATGAACATATGTTCAAAACAGCATAATTATAATAACTGTTGAAAATGACAACTACCAACTTTAATACAAGATGCTATCTTCTGCTTCATTAATTGGTGCACACTTTCACAAATATCAGGGTGTGTCAAAATATTTCACAGAATGCAACAATGTAATTCCTTAATTTGTCAAACATTTTCAAATTGACACATAAATTATTTTAATGTACATTATGATCATGTTTTATTCATACTTATACAATATAACATCATTTTAATACAGCTGTACATTGAAAGTCTGTATTAATATAGTAAAACCTGTGAATTTGGACACCTCCCTATACTTTTACATGTATATGATACTCTGTTTCTTGGACATCTCTCTACCTTGAATTTTGGATACCTTTTTGTGATTTAACTAAGATATTTTCAGAAATTTGTGTCTAAGTTTTAACTGTTGAGTTATCCTAAACAAATGTCCTATTTAAGGTCTTATCAGTTGAAAGATAAGGAAACTTATGGCAAACAGCCTTTTTTATGGTATTTGAGATTTTCCACATTACTAACCACCAATAGCCTCAAACATCATTTCTTCCTAAAGACCAAAGTTGTCATATTTGAATACTTTGTGTCCAATTGGCTACTTCAGCACCCAAAAATTTTGCTGACAATTGACTATAAATATGGCAAATATTTTAGTTTGAGAAAAAAATTCATTACTTTTGTTCACCACTAGTTATCATTCATTGTTTTGAATCTGATCCATGTTTTAATATATTCTTGAACCTACATCAGCCATTAAGTGTAAATTGTATATAATTTTTTTTTCTTTTTTGTCTCTGCCCTATGGACACTAATAGGATCTTTCTTCAAGCCTATGGTAGGTCAGCCAGGCCCACAACAAGATAACTAGCTGGTGAGGGACAAGGTCTGACATATCTAGAATAGATCACTTCCCAAAAGAATCCTTGAGTTTGTTGACTGAGTTTGTCTGGATTCAGTTTTGGATCCTCCAGAATTTTAGGCTGATGGCTTATTTTGACTTAACCATCTGACCTTCATGTGACTATTACCCACCAGTGACAATATGGATAAAATCAAGAATACTTGGCCAACTGGTCATGAGTTCACTCCTCATCAAAGCACTAGCTTGTGACATTTCCTGGATTTTCTTCACATGCCTAACATATAAATAGGGGACAGTTTCCTATAGAAGATCTTCTTGGGAGGCATCCCCCTTAACATATTGCCAATGATGCATTGTCATATCCCATTAAATCAATCATGTGACTATTAGTCATTCTCAAAAGTACATTATAATAATTTAAAAAAACATTAAAGCTGAAGTAAATAAATTATTTAAAAGAGCGTTAAAGCTGAAGCAAGATTAAATGATTGTATTCATGATTTAAAATGTTAATAAATTAAGAAAAATCAATAAGTTCAAATGTTATTCACTCAACACACACACATTTTGCTTGATACATCTTAGAACAGGCACACCATGCCTGTAAAGCCAGCTTAATTTCCATTCTTTCAGGATAGAAACAACTCACTCTACAGCTTGGATACCTATATAAATTGGACACATTCTTATGGAATCAAGGTGTCCAACATAAAGAGGTATTACTGTATATTTTTTAAAATACAATTGATTTCAGTGGCGTACTCAGGATCTGAACTAGAGGGGGCAACTCATATTAGTTTTGAGAAAGTGGGAGGAAAAATGAGATTTCACGAAAGATGGCTCTTGTCTAGTCACAATATTCATTATTCAAACTGATACTAAATTGATACGTCTGTGCTGTGTGTCTGTGTGTCAATTACTACACTTTAATTTTTCTTCTAGGAAGGGGCAGCTGCCTAGAGGAAAAATTGATTTCACAAACTTTTGGCAACAACAGAAACCTCTTCCCCAATTAGTCCATTAAATCAAGATTCTACTGCATACTGAAAGTTTTCCTGATGGTGAGTATATGCATTTTGAATGTCTTTGTATATTTTCTGTAATTAATATAAATACAATAAAGTCAAATAAAAAAAATAAATTGTTTACTATTATGAAAAAACCACTTGTAAGATATATTAGAAAATCCATGCTTCATAAAACATGGAAGGAAATGCTTAATCATTATCTTACTCATTAAAAGTGTTTTATTTGCCATCTGTTAAATAATATAGAAAGAAAAAGTAATATAATAAAATATTTATTATTCAGGAAATATTTTTAAAAAGTTCTTATATTTTAACAAAAATATTTTTATTGTTTCATGAAATGTATATAATAATTATGTATTATTTTATTATAAAAATGTAAATACCTCTTCTTTAATAAGTGGTTTGTTTTCTAATGTTTGTGATGGCCATGGACCAATTGATGTAGGAACAGAAGATCTTCCTTCTGAAGAGCCCTTTAATTTTTCAGACTATTAAAAAAGTAATATAAATACTTGTTAAATATAAACTTAAGAATAATAATTTTAATGCAAAAATTTCTCTAATTAAAACTTTTTTTTTATCATTACTATTGTGAGATCCAGGATTTTAAGGATATTTTGATCCGTTTTTAAAAAAACTTTTATATAACATTCATCGCGATTGTTAGAAAACATTGCACTAGCTACGGATTGAATAACGCTCTCTGACAACAAATGGACCCGACCTTAAATAGTTAGTTGCTAAATGATAACATCTGATTGTGAAAGGAGAAGAAAGTAAGTGTTACCGTTGCGTCAACAAGAGTCAGAGCTAAACTATCACCTGCAAAATCAACCTTTGTTTCCAAACAACTGCCGATCACATGATCAGTTTCCCAGGCTAAACACATAAAAGGATGAGACACCGAGAGTTCTGGGCATTTGTCATAAGAAAGTCCCATTTGCTACACTGGTGCAAAAGGAAGAGCAAGAAGAGGTTCTATATGCCTCTACCTCCATAAAATAGATCTGATCCAGTCCCTGGAGAAGACACTCACGATTTCCTCAACAGAAAATCCTCTTCAAGACTATAGAACGATGTCATATCAACAATCAACAAAGACCTGAGATATTTTGGATAGATAAGTGTAAACTCTCTCTCTGCATTCGAAGAATTAGGCATGCTACACATGGCATAGGAATTTGAATAGTCACCACCTTGTATGATTTTATATTTAATCGCATTTAACTGCCTACTGTATAATATCTATGTATATCTTAGATTTAGATTATATTAAACTTTATTTGTTAAGTTTTAAACCTGACTACCTGCCATTATTTGGCTCCTATTGATGTACCCATCGCAACCTCCCCACTCAACTATTTGCCCTTCTAACCATCCGATGACGTGAGCAGGTTTTACCAACCCATGCCAAATAAGTGGCATTTAGGGAACAGCCCCTTTCGCTCCTGACTTCTCACACTATTTTATTAAACTTATATTTATTTATATTTAGTCATAAGTATATTATAGCACAAAACATAACTGTATTTGACTACTTTATAATTATTCACCATTTTTATATTTAATGAGTATATATACTTTTTATACTTTCATTTATATTTATTAAATACTATAGAAGATTAAATTCAATTCATTACAAAAATAAAACTAGAGTTTTTAAATAAAATATATTATCATCATGTGATTCTTAAATTATAGCTTGTCCCAAATGTTCAGATAAAATGCATTCCTAAAAATATGTACAAAAAAATCAATCATCCAAAAATCTAACAATACAATTGCATGCTATAAAAGAGTCCCTAGAAAGTTAAATAAGAAAATTATAAACTCTCTTATTAAGATATTAAATTTCAATTTAAAAAATTTTTTAATATTTTTTTATTATTTATGTAAGTTTTAAATATCTATTAAACTAAATAAGTTGTACCGATTACAATGATTTTATGTGATTTTATTTTCTGAGTTTTAACTTTTATCATTTTTTTTTAAGAAAAACGTTTTAAATTCTGGTTAGTCCAATATTTGTTAACTTGACAAATTTAAGAAGTACAACAGAATTAGAATGTTCTAAAATCCTAAAATCTCAAATCATACTATAAGGCAAGCTTTAATATATAAAACTCAAAAATTTTGGTTATATTTATCACTGTCTTCAGTTAAATAAGCATTTTCAAGTTATCTTTTCGTACTATTAGCTTCAATATATTCCTGATAACCTACAATTGTTATCAGCCTTAATGAGTACTTTAACCCCTCAGTTCCCATTGACGAGATAACTCGTCAAGGTTACATAGCGTTACGTAAAATTCGGTAGTTAAGGCCACTTTTGACAAAATTTTTTTTTTCAATTTTTGGAATGTTTTTTAGGTCCCCAAATTTTTTCAAAATTTTTTGCCTGCGCAAAAAATTTTTTATCGCAATTTTAATGAGCCTTTGATAAGGCTCGATTAAAGCTTAATTGTTTTTTAATGGGAGTTTTTTATCAAATTTATTTCATGGTTCCTAAGTTGTAGTGCACGGATTTGACTTCGGTAAAGTTATTTAATGTCACGATGTGCCTGGTTTCTGGTACCATACGATCCACACTGGCACATTGGCTACTGTTACTGGCAGGAGTCATGCCACCTGATCTGCAACAATCTAGGGCCCTTGCCCGTGAGTTCCTAAAGATAAATCAAAACCCTCAGTTCCAAGTTCACCAAGATATTCCATCTTTGAGTATTAACCGTTTAAAATCTCGGAATCCAACCCTTCAGACAGCTCAAGACATGGCCTTAACTGACGATGACTGCATGGCATTGTGGAAAAACTGCTGGAAAACAGGAACAGAGCCCCATTTACAAGGTTTGTTCTGTCATGGAGTGATATTCTAATGTTCACTCCATAAGCCGTAAAGTGGATAAACGAACTAGATCTACAGCTCTGAACGTTCTTATAATTATTTATTTGTATATAGATTTACTATTTCTTATTTTTCTATTTCATTCCTGGTTTTGTGTTATTTGATTTTGTTACGCTTTATTTGTGTCATGTATAAGCCATATGCTAAATAATAAATAAATAACTCATGGTGTAAAAATTTTTTAAACAAATATGATGTGCATGCTACAGATTCAGAAACTGAAGTGATTTATGTTGGGTTTGTGACTTATATTTATACAATTTCAAGTTTTATCAGATTATCAAATTAAAAATAATACACTGTACTTCAAATACAAGTCAAGTTTTTGCAGATTTACCATGGATTAACTTTGTAGCATTGTAAGGTGTGAATCGGTTACAATGGCGGCCTCCATAACGCTGACACTTAGCATGGATAAAACAGATTAATACTGTATTTGAATTTCATTGTAAGTTGTTTTATTGTTTATTGATAAATAAAAAACTAATCTTCTATAAATACCTCTTTGAAGTTATAAGCCAGCATTTAAATATTTAATCAGAGATAGTTCATAGCATGTCAATCACAGACATTCAAAATGCCAAAATGACAGCTGTCAATACCTGTCTAAAGCAGGGCTTCTTAAACTTTTTTTATTCACGACCCCATTTATGATTGTGATTTTTTTCGCGACCCCCAATATAAAATACAGATATATACAAATTTGCAAAAACAATAATGGTGTACTACCACAGTTCACTCTTGTGTTACAATGGAACAGAGACAACTGAATACAGTGAAAAGCAACAACACTACACTAGTTTTCACTAGTGTTGCTGAATCGTTGTCTCTCTGCACCAGAAGTGACACAAAGCACAACTCACGAAACCTATCACACAAAGCGTGCCATTTTCAAACTCTCACAAATTATTTTCAATATTTTGCATTAAAATCTCGCGACCCCAAGATTTCGCTAAGCGACCCCAAATGGGGTTGCGACCCATAGTTTAAGAAGCCCTGGTCTAGAGTGTTTGAGAGGCCACGTCCGTACAATCCATAGTGTCAAAAAATTGGGATCCAAGCTTTCTGCGCGGCTTAAGTGAATTCGCAGATTATTGGCCCGCGGCTTAAAGCCCCTTCACTGTATATATTTTTATAGTTTATAAATATAATATTATTTTATGAAAATCAGTGTTTTTCATTAATTTTGAAAACTTTTAACTTTATTTATTACTATTATTTTACCTAATTACTTTTCAAGTAAAGAAAAGATTCTTATTATAAACATAAATTATAGGAATAACTGTTGTCAATGTTTGGTGGAGTAGATATCAGCCAAATATTATATCATAAAACAACATGTAATAAAATAAATTATTATTTTATGTGAAGAAAATTTTTTCATAGAAATTATCTTGACTGTCAAGATGTTAATATACACTTGACTGACTAAATGTTAGCATATGCATTTCACCTGTTTGTAATATGTTTGAGAATACTGTAGCATGCAAAAAATTAAATAAAAGTATTCCAAACAAAAGTAAGTAAATTGAAAATTTACCTTTGTAATTATGCGCTCTCTTTCTTTTATTGTTTTTTCAACAACCCAAAGTTCTTCCTATAATAATAAACAACAATATAAATTAAAATTATTCATTTATGAAGAAAACAGCTTGATAACTGAGAACCTTCATGAAATTTAAACTAATACAGATCATTCCTACCACCAAATTATAATAGGAATGAGAGCAGAACTGGAATATATCTGAAGTATATTGAAGCTGAATAACAAACTTTTTAGTGAATCATCAGAAAGACCAATCATGAATACTTTTCTACATTATTATTATAATGTTTAAAAGGTTAATCATACCATTTAATTTGTTCCATGGTTGATCATTTGGTTTTCATTTCAAATAATTGTTGCAATGATGTCTTCTAGGTGCTTCTTTATTTGTATGAAAATATATTCTGAAACTAATATCAAGCAACTATGAAGAGACATGTTTAAAACATTCTTGATTCCATATTTATAAATTTCTTTTCTTGACAATGCCCAATTTGAATTAANAATATAAACTTAAGAATAATAATTTTAATGCAAAAATTTCTCTAATTAAAACTTTTTTTTTATCATTACTATTGTGAGATCCAGGATTTTAAGGATATTTTGATCCGTTTTTAAAAAAACTTTTATATAACATTCATCGCGATTGTTAGAAAACATTGCACTAGCTACGGATTGAATAACGCTCTCTGACAACAAATGGACCCGACCTTAAATAGTTAGTTGCTAAATGATAACATCTGATTGTGAAAGGAGAAGAAAGTAAGTGTTACCGTTGCGTCAACAAGAGTCAGAGCTAAACTATCACCTGCAAAATCAACCTTTGTTTCCAAACAACTGCCGATCACATGATCAGTTTCCCAGGCTAAACACATAAAAGGATGAGACACCGAGAGTTCTGGGCATTTGTCATAAGAAAGTCCCATTTGCTACACTGGTGCAAAAGGAAGAGCAAGAAGAGGCTCTATATGCCTCTACCTCCATAAAATAGATCTGATCCAGTCCCTGGAGAAGACACTCACGATTTCCTCAACAGAAAATCCTCTTCAAGACTATAGAACGATGTCATATCAACAATCAACAAAGACCTGAGATATTTTGGATAGATAAGTGTAAACTCTCTCTCTGCATTCGAAGAATTAGGCATGCTACACATGGCATAGGAATTTGAATAGTCACCACCTTGTATGATTTTATATTTAATCGCATTTAACTGCCTACTGTATAATATCTATGTATATCTTAGATTTAGATTATATTAAACTTTATTTGTTAAGTTTTAAACCTGACTACCTGCCATTATTTGGCTCCTATTGATGTACCCATCGCAACCTCCCCACTCAACTATTTGCCCTTCTAACCATCCGATGACGTGAGCAGGTTTTACCAACCCATGCCAAATAAGTGGCATTTAGGGAACAGCCCCTTTCGCTCCTGACTTCTCACACTATTTTATTAAACTTATATTTATTTATATTTAGTCATAAGTATATTATAGCACAAAACATAACTGTATTNTTATTTATTTTGTACAAACAAAATAAATATATTGAAAAATATAAAAACAAAAGAATTATACTTTAGAAGTTAATCTAGTATCAAAAACATTTGATTCAGCACGACACAGTCCAATGGGAATGCTTTCGGTTAACCGACATTTCGGTTGATTGACTTTCGAATAAACGATGCTGTACTGTAGTTATTCTATAAATATTTTTAAGAACTATAAAAATGTTCATAATTGATGAAATAGTTCCACAAATGACAAAGCCCTTTTTACAAACTATTTCATCAATTATGAACATTTTAAAGAACTATAAAAATGTTACTCCAACGTTATGTTGTAGAAAATACACATTCTTTAAAAGATGTACTTATGTTGAAAAATATAAAAGTGGGTATGTATTGTTATTTTATTAGAATATATGATGTTATGGAGGAAAAAATTATAAAAATATTAATATATTAGGGTTTCCTTATGAATGTGTAAAAAGTGTATTTTTGGTGTTTTTAATGGCTGTATTGAAAACTCTTTCCAATGTTGCCCGTTATATACCATGATTTTAGAAGACAGAACCATATGTATCGTATAAGTTGACAATTTTAAGTCAGTAAATATGACCTACACCTGAGAAATTTTGTCATGTTACTAATTGTTGTTTTTTAATAATTTGTAGTTTTGCACTAAAGAGGGGCTTAGCATATAGTATATAAGCCCAAAATGCATATGAGAAAACAATAAAAGAAGTGTCTAACCTGAAAGCTGTAATGATAGTCTACCGAACTTAATAGTTTTTCGGATTAAAGAGACATACATTCATAGAACATAATAACAGCTACCATAAATGATATTTAGAATTTATTTTAAAATGTGATGAAGTCAATTTTACAAATTTTTTACAATTTTTGTAATTTTAATAGTTATTCTATATTTAATCGATTATTTTTTTTTAATCTATATCAAGAATTTGAGGTGTCATTTAAAAATTAACTATAAACCATAAAAAACAAAAACAAAACCAGAAATGAAATTGTATGTATATTATAGGCAACATTTCATAAAATTTGATAATTATCTAATTGGGAAAAATATCACATTACTTAAGACTTGATCTGTTGTACAGTACAAAACATAATATGCAGAAAGTCATGCATTACATTATGATTTTTCAGATCATATAAAATTGCAGACAATACAGTAGATTATCCAATTATCAATTATCTGGCACTCAATTAACAGTGTACTCAGTTATCCAAGATCAGACAGAAGAAAGAAAATAAAACTTGTAATGGGTGTCTGGAAAAAATCCACACAAATTTGTGTAATGTATATTTTGCCTTGAAAAAAAGGAAACTCCATGAACTAAATCAGGGGTGTCCAACCCGCGGTCCGCGGGCCGCATGCGGCCCGAAAAACGTGTAAACAAAACTGACAAATTTTTATTTATTTATTTATTTTAAGGGCATAAACTTCAAAAAAGAAGTTTCACAAAGCCCTAAACTTTTATACGTATTTTATTTTTTAATAGAAAGGAAATATTTTCAAATGCTTGAAATGTGTGAATGAGGAAGGAATACTAAATAAAGCTGAAGTCGTGACTCAAAGGATTATAGCCCCAAATTCAGGGAAAGAAGAGAATAGCAAAAAAATAAAAATAATTGAGAAAGGTTGAAAAATTAAAGATCAATATTTGCATAACAGAAGATCTATTTAACCTTTTCACTTCTTTATTTTTTGACCTTTTTGTCCTTTCTCCGAATTTAGGTCTATAATCGTTTGAATACCAACTATAGCTTTATTTAATACTCCTTTCAGGGTTGAAAGATTTGGCAACTTTGCGCCAAATTTGGCTACCCTTTTTTAGTTTGGCGTAAAAAATATCATTTGGGTCATTGGCTACAATTTTGGCCTACATATTATTTATAAATATATTTGTTGAATAAAAATGCACTTTAGAACTGTGTTTCGTTTTTTTTAATTAAAAACCCAAATAAAACAAATATTTGTGTTTTTCAAATAAATTTTTGTTTTTTTCCTTTATAATAAATAAATTTATCTATTTATAAGTAGAAATTAAAAGTGTCTGTAGAAGTAATTTTTTAAAATATCTATTTTCGTGATAAAGTTTTAATACTTATTACTATAATCTAGGCATGTAGATCCTTAAATATACAAGTATATTTACGGATTGGGCCACGATATACTTGTGGCCCAGAATTTTATGACTTCTTCCAATGTGGCCCAGAGAAACAGAAAGGTTGGACACCCCTGAACTAAATAGTCATTTATAAAGTCCCCATTGTTAAACATGGTGAATTCACCTTTAGACATGCAATGCAACTTTCTGTACAAGACTTTGGTTCACATTTTTCAGATAATACTTTATGCAATTGATCATCCAATCTGTTTTTTGCCTTTCATCCCTTCTCATAAATGGTAGCCTTAAGAATTGCTCAAAAATCTTTAATTGGTCTAATTTATGTTATCCTTTTTGATGAAGAGGATACTTTCTTGTTGCAGGTAATCCAGTATGATTATGGAAAGTGGGAACTTGCTTGATCTGGCCAGAATACACATTCTGCTTGAGAATAGTTCTTTCAAATGTAAGGAATCAGATAGTGTATACATCCATTTAAATATCACTAGGAATTAATAGCAAAATTTAATTTTCTAATTAGGGCTTGACTCAATCCTTTTGATCTCATTTGCAATCCAAACTAACACTTTTCCCTCAAATTTCTTTTTCTTGGAAAACTTTACATTGACAGGTATAGAAGAGTTATCACTGGTATAAAATCTACCATTAACATTGATCATCAAGTGCGAGAGAGTGGAGTAAGATTCATCACCCAAAATGAAGAACTTTTGCAAAAAACCTTCCAGACTTTATCTTGCCAGTGATCTTTCTATATCCCTTCTGTCTAGAATTATCTGCATCTTTCAATATTGAATATTTTTGTTTTCAAAGCTTTATGGAGCCAACTACAAGATATTTTCAGTTTTGGGGCTACTAATCAAATTGAAATTGAAATCAAGATTTCAATTTGATTTGTAGCCCCAGGCTTTCACTGTTTTCACTTGTACCCCAAAGGTTTTCACTGTCTTCAAAGGTTCTCTTCAATCCTCCCAACTTTCCTTTTGTTACAATTTTTGCTTTTCTACAAGATCCCTTTCTCCTATATGGTGGTAATTCACTCTCAAAATATTGAAGAATGCAATAAATAGTCCACTTTGAAAATTTTTCATTTGAAAAATGTTTTACAATAAGCTTTTTCCTAATGTTTTATTTGATGTGTAAAAGTTGTATCCTCTTCAGTGTAAAACATTATCTTCCATTGTTATTTTGAAAGTAGTAGAAATTTGAATGTAGAAAAAGATTCTAGAATGTTCTACAGCATTCCATATGCTTTGAAATTGTAGCATATGTAGCATAATTTAAAATTATTGGCTGTTAGAAACATCCTGAGATATTTTGTGTGGATTTTTCCCAGACACTCATTAGCACAAAATGCCACTAATTTCATGACTATGATATCACAATAAGGAAAGAGTTAAGATGAAACTACCAACCAGGATTTTCTAACAAAAGACAAGTGTGAAGGTTACATCTGCAAACATTCATCCTTCTTAAACTCCTACAGGTAACAAACAAGCAGACCTACTACAGTTAAAACCCAATAGAGCAGCAGCAAAATAATGCATTCATCCTTTGTCTAAGAGTCTGATTCTGATGACTATCATTCATCCTGTTTTTAATATTTGTTCTACTGCGTTTCTTGAACAGGATGCATAATGCCAACTTATCACTTCTGTATTCAGTTACATGATGACCACCTTGAAGTTAGTAAGGCATGTTGCATAAGTCAGTCGCAGTTGAATATAATCACCAAAATGTCAGAATCCAGTGTGAGAGTGAAAAGAAAAAGAACTGTTTTGACAATTGCTCAGAAAATACAGTTTATTGAACAGTCCAGAAAACATGAATCATTAGCTAAACTTGCATCAAAGTTTAACATGAAAATAAAATGAGAGAGATATCATCTGCAACAAAACTGAATTGTATAAATTTGTCACTTCATCAAGCACTTTTAATAGAACAGGACAGAAATCCATAAAGGGTTCAAAACTTAACTTGGATATGGCAAATTTTGAGTGGTTTAAGAAAAAGTCTATAGAGGAATGTCTTACATTGGGCCATTGCTGCTTGAAAAAGCCAAATGATTTCAAAGTAATTATTTCTGAATCATTTGCTTTGCATCATAGAAATGATTACAATACTTTAAATCTCACATTTGAATTAAACAGCTGATATCTGAGGTGAAAAGCTAAGTGGTAATTCTGAAGCTGTCACTTCACACCTAGTAAAATTTAAGCATCTTATCAAGACTCATGAGTCTTGTTGATTTGAGACTGGCTTGTATTGAAAGGCTTTGCCTTCCAAAATGCTTGTATCTCATAAGTCCAGTAAGGAATGGATAACTGTGTTAGGCTGTCTTAATATCAGTGGTTCACACAGATTAAAATCATATGCATTGGAACATCAAAAAGTCCAAAGTCGTTTAAAGGAACATAAATGCATCATTTCCATTAATAAAGCTAATAGCATGAATGAACTGAAAAATTTTTAAAGATTGGTTTTTAAAAAATTTTGTTCCTTTTCTTCAAGACCATCTGTGACCCAAGAGTTTACAACAAAGAGCAGAGTTATTGTTGAATTACACTCCTTCCCATCCCAACAACTGACAGCCAAATTTTCATGGCTTATCTCCTTTCTAATGTGATGTTGCTTCTGCAGCCTATGGACCAAGGCATACTGGAAGCTTTCAAACATTGCTACAGAAAAGCTTTACTTTATGCAGTTCTGGAAGATACAGCTCTGTGAATTTTTCAAGAAACAAATAATAGAAAATGCATTTTTTTTTTGTTCACAATAATGTACCAAGCTCAACTTTGAAAAGTACCAAGCTCAACTTCATGGCAAAAATTGCTTCCTGTTGTGATGAAGAATGACAAAAGTATAATGACAGTATAACTGAAATCCAAGATCAAGTTCAAGCTATAACAGCTAACTCACTTATCCAGGACATTCAAGATATCAGTGGATTTGAAGATGTTAGACAAAGAAGATATTGAACAATGGCTCAGCAGTGATAATAATCAACTTGGATACTAAATAAATGATGATGTCACTATTGCTGTAGAAGCCAAATCAAGGGCTAAATTTGTGCAATAAAGTAATGAAGGAGAGGACTAGGAAAAACCATTGTGAAACATCTTTCTATATAATACATCTCTGTAATCCAAAAAAATTTGGTAGACGGACTCACAGCCAAACTTTCAGTTAGGAACTCACTTTTATTTTTAAAAAAATGACAAATGCATTTCAGGTTGGTACACACATCCAACCCCTCTTCAGTGCTAATTTTTTAAAAACAATAAAAAACTATAATAATCAGTACATGACATCAAATACACTACAAAATATTTCTATGTACTTACTCTTAAAAATAAAAATTGTGTATGGGCTACCAAAACCTGTTTTTCATCAAACCAGTCCGTCTACCAAATTTTTTTGGATTACAGAGACGTATTATATAGAAAGATATAACATACAGCAATCCAGTTATATAGCATTGTGAAACAGTTTTCACTTGCAGAAGTGCTGACATATATAAATACTGTGTTAAACTTTCTAGATCAAGACAACTCAAATTTTAGTGACATTCTAACACTTCACAAACTTTGTACATCTATAAAATTTAAGTTTTGCAAAAAGACAAGATAGCATTTCCTGTCCAATTTTTTTCAAGAAAACTCACTGGAAGACATGTTCTGCAAAAGGTAGGAATTATTTATGGTATTATCTAGATGATTTGTACTAGTTATTAACTTGAATAATCAAGATTCTGCTGTATTAGTTTTCAAAACAGCTATTTTAATAAAAAGAAACACAAGCTGTAATAATTCTACAAGTATTAAACAATATATAATATCCAGGATTATTCATGTAGTAAAACACAATAGTATATATATCAATCACTGTTCATATTTTTTACATGACAGCAACTTATCATTACAAAATAAGTATAAATTAATCTGCTAAACAATATAAGATTATTTTTCTATTTTTAAATACTTATGAAATACTTGAAAAGTTTTACACAATTTTTTTATTTTTTACACTTCTGGCCAAATATGTAGGTACATATGCGATTTTAATAATAATTTCTTAAAAAAATGTTTTTGTTTTTACAATAAAATTCATTGAGAATAAACTGCAAAGCTTGAAAGTGTTACCTCTTTAAATAAAATCTTTCTCAAATTAAAGACATTTTACTTAAAGTAATAATCTTTTCAAACTTCTTAATCATCACACAAAATACTTAAAGATGTAATACTTTTAACAATCTAACAGTAAAATGCATTATTTCTTTAATGATAATTTTATATTTGATGCATGATATTGTGATTGAAATTTCTAGCTTATCATACATATTTACTAATGTAATAATTGCTCATACATTAAAATAATACTAATTCTTTACAGTAAATTGCAATTTTAATAGTTTTTTAACATTTCATATGCAAAAGTTTAATAAATTTAATACATTCAAACTATCAAGCATCAACACAAACTAATAGTTACATTACAAAAACTATCCACTTAGTTATATATGACTAATGAACAGCCTATTTAATTAATTTAACCCAAAATGCATTTCTGCCTTATTGGCTCCTTATCAATTGGATGACATACAAAACAGAGTCTATGGTGACAATTTGCCAACATTACATTATACATTAATAGTACAATTACTACAAGTTATTACATACACATTAATAATAGGATTCTAAATTATCACTCAGACAGTAACTCAACAATAGTAAACAAGTCCAATAAAAACCTAAGGACCAATAAGGCTGAAATGTATTTTGCAATAAGTTAATTAAATAGACTGGGTGTGTAATAAGTCTGTTCATTAGTCATATGTAACTAAGCAATTTTTTTGCAATTAAATAATACAGACAAGAAGCTTTTTAAAATGATTGTTACATCTTCACTTATCATTTATACATACTAATTTTCACATTTGATAATGTTTTTGCATCTCTTATTTATCATTACTCCTTTTAAATACTATATATTATGAAACTCTCTATTATCTTAAATGCCTTTCTTCTATAGTTTATAAACAATTTTATCTATCTTTCTGTCCTACTTCAAGGTTTTATTTTATCAATTCTCTGTACATCTCCATTCTTTTGACTAAATTTCTTACTTTCATTTATACCTTAGTTGTTATTCCTAACAATATATTCCTTTTATCATACATTAATTTGTTTTAACTTTTTCTTTTAACAATATTTCACTTTACTTAACTTTATGCTTCATTTTTCTATCTAACCATATTCATCACCAAATATAAAAATTTATAAACAGTCTTTAAAAATAGAATAATGCTGAATAAGAACAATGCAAAGACATTTGTTTTTGAAGAATTAAAAGTCAAATATAATTCATTTAAAAAATTGCTTCTAAAATTATTTTTTAAATTATTAAAACTTTCAGAGATGATAATTTTATTTACTTTAATAATAAATTTTTATAAGCATTAATTAATGATTTCTTTAATTAAATTTTGAATAATTAATTTCTTTATTAGCTTAAATACAACCTGGTAAAAATATATTAGTCTTTCATAGTTTGAAGTTTTAAAAAAATGCATTATTTGAAAAAAAATTTGTAAATTAGAAATTTTAAAATTTCAAATGTTATAATATATATCTTCATAAAAATGATATAATAAAAAGATTTTTAAAATATATTCTGTTTAAAATACATTTAAATAAAGTCATACAATATTTTTATTTAATAATTTGATAATTTTTCTTGAAAAATTATTCTTCTATGTATTTATTGTTTCAATAAGTTTCTCAATTATCAAGTTAATATTTGTAAAAAATATTTTGAAAATATTTTTTCTGAATTGTTCATATAATAATAAAACCACATTAAATTACAACAACAACAACAACAACAACAAGTTTTATGTTTTGTATTGTAAACAACAATTAAAAAAGTCATCATATATACCTTTATTTCAGAAACACTGACATTGTTTTTATCAGATAATGAATTTTCTTCTGAACATAATTCAGCTACTTTAGTTCTAAAATATAAATAATAATATTTAAATCCAATCTGATTATTCTCATTACTCTTATTAGATAATTTTACTTTGATATTTATATAATATGCATCAATTATTTTTACTTTAACAATTTAAACTAAATTAAAATCTTAAAATTAAATTATAATAAATTAATTAAGATTGTTGTGCTTGTATGAGATTTCAATATTATTCTATTTTTCACTATATGCAAACTATTTAACTTATTTTTGTTACAAAGTAAAACATATACAAACATTGTTTGAGATGGTTGATCAGGTAAACAATCCATTGCTACTGGAACCATAGATTCCACAACTGGTATATATTGATCCCCTATTGTTGGAATTAAAGCAACAGGAACAGCAAAACCTTAAAATATATAGTAAATTTTAGTATTGAATTAAAAATACATTCACTTTATCTTCAAAATTACAAATTTAGAAATGTATTTTTAAATTTTCTTGTTTCCTGTCTAAAAGTAAATAATTAATAGTTATGTCAAAAAATTACAATATTTTTTAAAGAAATTTAAAATGGCCCTAATTAGAATCACTCAATTAAAAAAAAATGTTTTAAGTGTTTTAAAATAATTTTAAATCATTAATGCTGAAAGAGTTATTAACTCATATTTTTACTTTTTTTATGACACATTTGTCATCTATACTAAAGCATCTATGACATATTTGCTTATAACCCAGTCTTAATTTAGACATTATACGATAACTAATGTTTGCATAAACAGGAGAACCTCATTTATCTGGATCCTGTTAATCCAAAAAAAGAAATTTACATGTCTGTAATTTACATGACTGCTTCATTCTGGGACCAAATAAGTGAATTGACAATTATAAAGTCATGGAAAAATGTCCTGAAACTGCACAATTTTGTGTGGTTGATATTGACAATGATATTGACCCTTCAGAATTTGTTGGAATGTTCAGAAATATAGAAGGGTGGGTAGATATAGAGATCAATGACCTCAAATTGTGTTTGCAATGTAACAACGATAAAGATTTTCAATTATCAGAGAAAGACATTACAGTAGAGTGTCGTTTATCCAAATCAATTGGGGACTGGAGTTGTTCGGATAACTGATTATGTACGAAAAAATATATTAACCTATCCCGTGTTGAAATTTTCCTCCGTTGCGTGTCGCTTTGCGTTGAATTTTCGTCAATGTTAAGCCTAACGTAAACTTTTTAAAATAATAATCGTGGCTATTGTATCGTTAAAAATTATTTCTTTATTTTGTACAAACAAAATAAATATATTGAAAAATATAAAAACAATAAAAAATTATACTTCAGAANCGTTGCGTGTCGCTTCGCGTTGAATTTTCGTCGATGTTAAGCCTAACGAAGACTATTGTATCGTTAAAAATTATTTTTTTATTTTGTACGAACAAAATAAATTTATTGAAAAATATAAAAACAATAAAAAATTATACTTCAGAAGTGAATTTAGTATCAAAAACGTAAAATATTTGAGTAGCCCAAGACATAGCCAAAGATTGCAGCACCACAGCACTAGCGAAAATTTAAATTTGCTAACTGGAATTCTTTCGGATAACAGACGTTTTGGATAACCGACTTTCGGATAAACGACGCTCTACTGTATTGTTGCTTGTTCATTTGATGACAATGTGGAGACTTATGGTAATTCTGATTATCACACAGATAGTATAGAGCAAAAAGATGGGTTGTTTAGACATAGATGCTCAAATTAACACATTTAGATGCTCAAAAATGTGTTAATATACTTAGAAGAGAAACCTGACATGGAACCAACTGAACTTTTGATGGTAAAGTGTCTATGAGATTGTGCAGCATGTAAGCATCACTCAAAGCTGAAACAAAACAAACTCACAGAATTCTTTACTAATTGAAATGATGTACAGCATCCTAATTAAAATAGAACTGATAGTGTATGCAGATATGTCTTTCGCTTTATACTTTTACTATTGTTGTAAAAGTATATATAATGTGCAATAAATAAAATAAAATGTATATCTAAACTGTATTATTTATGTCATTAATGAATTTTCCAGATTATCCAAATTTTTTTAATCATCTGGATTGGACCTTGTTCCATTTAAGCTGGAAAAATGGGGTTCACTGTATAATGTAAATCCAATAGTTATTTTTGTTAATTTATTCCAAAACTTTGTTTTAGATTACCAAAAATATCATAAAGTTGAAATGTTAATTACAAAATTAAGTATAGTAGAATCTGCTTAATGTAATCATTTTAGGACTGTAGATAAGTTTTTCAATTATCCTCCAATACTGGGAAAGACAGTGACTGAATATTTGGCTTTATTGTCAGATAATCAAACTGACCATTATTTGTGAATATCTGTTAAAATATTTCTGATTCAAAACTTCTAAGATGTCATCAAATGCCATAAAATTTGATAGAACTCCTCACAGTGAAATTAAACTGTTTACAGAACATCGTACAAAAAGATCTTATTCACTATAATTTAACATTTTTGTTTTTATAAAATAAAAAATAAACTATTACAGTTTGTGCATTTATTCCAAATTTCTTCCTTATTTCTATTAATGTGACTACTGCTATCAATTTCAGACAGTTTTTGTTGCACACCTAGGTCATTTATAGTTTTCTGTTGTCTAATGAGAGGTTACTTTTTATCTTTCTTCTTCTTATACTATCTACAAAGCATTTAATTCTAACAAAATAAAATAGTCACCTTTCTCAGACATTGCAAAAATTTAAAAGATGAGAAATTCTGAAAATACTCATTAAGAAATGCTTTTCGATTGACAATATTAAAATGGAAAAGGTCACTATGATGTCATAAGACAATCTCATTATCAATTTCTTAGGTTTCGTCATAAATGGTACAACGTGTTTTGTGAATACAAAATATAAAATATCATAGATTTCTGACAATTTTACAATACTGGAGAGATACTATGTCATATCTTATGAGATATTGTGAATCTGGTTTCTGAATAGTTGAGATGCCTTAGAAATGATTAAGTTGTATCCTGCTAACCTGCCACTAAAAAATCCTAAAAATTGTAACTTCTAATTATCTCATATATTTAACATTACAGTTTAAAAATATTTTTAGTTTTGCTTATTTTGTTTGTTCTGTGTATGCAAGAAACTTCATTTTTTGGCATTTTCTGGATGATGAGCTAAGCAGCTTACCAAGTTTAATTGTAAGGCTTAATTAATATGGTGAGAGGCTAAAACTCCAATATATATTTGAAAAAATATGGCAATAAACTTATTCTTGAGATAAATCAAAAATTTGTTAACAGATCATACATATACAGCAGCGAAGTTTAAGCTATTTATAGATAATTGAAACAAAAAATTTGCTTCCAGAAAATGAAATAATCAAATATATTATAATAGTAAATTTACTTTATTAAAGTATTATTTTTTATATTTGAATTTTCACAAAAAAATAAGTTGCATTATTTTGTACCTAATTTTAAAAAATAAGCAAGAAATATTGGAAATAATGCTAGTAGAATCATTATTTTACTTACATTATTTATTTTACTTTTTTTTAATAAAAATGTTTTTTAAAATAATAAATGCAATTTACTCAAACTGCATGCATTTGTTTCCATCATTGATTGATTTTGTTACCCAAAATGTTAATGTGTTAATCACTGATTGGCTTCTTATTACCCACGTTGATCAACATTATCCAATTGACAAAAATAAACAATCAAAATGAATATTTATTGTATAGAAAACTTTATTTATTGTGGAGAATTATACTAAAGTGATTTAATCATATGTAAAACCAATCATGAAATGAGAGTTCATGCATAGGTTTCTGCAACTTAAAACATATTTAAAACTTTTAAAAATTTCAATCAACAAAAAGATTTTGAGCTTAACATAAGTACTAAGACTATGAAGTGAATAAACAAAAATGATTTTTCAGTTACCTGGTCCACCTGCTGCAAAAAGAGAAGGAGCTAATGCAGCTGATGATAATGGATGTCTCACTACTGAGGTTGGACTAGTAAGTTCACCCATCTGTGAAACAGCATTTACTTGAATTGGAGCAGGTCCTCGTATTAAAGATTTCGAACAACGAGAAATTGGACCATATTTTGAAACAAATGGAGGATCAAAAGGAATGAATTCGTCTTTTTCTGAAGGCCAAAAAGAAGCATTACCATTGTTCTCTCTGAATTACAAATCAAAATGCAAATTAATGAATAGATAAGTTGTTGATTTTAACATTAAAAATGTCTTACTTTTGTAACATTTCTTCATCTTTGTCACTTTTACTTGATGACAAATTCTTAACTAAAACGTTATTAGGGTTCTGTTTAGAAGAATCACAAGTCATAACATGAGAAAATATACTAGCCGAAGTCCAGGGTGAATAATAAGAGGTTCCAACAGAGGATTTTGAAAGACTTTTTTCTTCAGATGATATCTATATAAATATATATATATTATATAAATAATACTATACATAAAAATAACTTATAAAAAATGAAATATAATAAGGACTAGATAGAAATAAAGTGAGAAATTCTAAAAATAACTCATTTTTATAGAAAAATAAACTTTAATTATACTGTATTCATCTAATATTCTGTAACTTGCAAAGTTATACTTCATTTGTTCTTATTTATTTAAAATAAACAATTGCAAAATTTTTAAATAAAATTTAAAGATAATGTTAAAACAGGATATTTCAAAATAAATTGATATTAGTAAAAAAATTTAATTCTGAATAATACCAAAACTTTTTTGTTAAAAATATTTCTTTGACAATTGGGCCACTGCTTTTATAGTTATGAGTAGTTCATATCTGCTAATGAGAAAAAAAGCTTAAAAGAAGAAGACAGTGGATGGGTGACAGTAGGAATGTATAGGTCTACAATTTTTTCAGATTGCAACCAAATAATATCAAAATTGTTGATTACATTTTTCATTTTGAAGAAGCATATTTTTCTTGATTTTAAAAGCTTAGAGATTATTGACTTACTACTCATTTTACTATAGGTCAGTCACTGATTCTGCAACATGCTTAATTTCAGAGCCTTGCTATATCAATGGTTTTGCCAAATCTTCTGAAGTTATATAATAATAATAATATGTTCTACATTGCAATTTATACATTTCCAGTGTCTCTTGACCATTACAAACCACTAGATATTTAAATTAAGCATGTATATTAATTGTGGACTGATGTTTGTTTGATATAATTGACATTTTCATCTTTTTAGAAGCTATAGCTAAAGTTACCAAAGCAGAAAAATGTAAGCATAAAAAAAAAGAGATTTATAAAAAAACACTGTAATGCAAAAAGAAACTAGAAAAACTGCATAGAAGAAATTAACTAAATTAAAACATGAAAGACTAGATATAGTTTATACTGATGACTAAAAATAAGAAAATACACAAATGTGAGCATCAATGTGTAAAGACAAATATTCATCTCCTTTGATTTTGCACAATTTACTGACAAGGAGTGGAAAATGGCAAATTCCGAACATTCAGGGATAAAAAAGTTTACGGTTATATCGAGCAAAATGCCATAACAATTTTAACTTATACTTATTTTCATATATTTCCTCACAGTTATAACAAGGGTCACAGATATACCAAGCAAATTTTTAGTAGCTATACAAACACACAAACATTTTTAATTGTTCAAGTAAAAAGAAATATGATATCAAATTCTTGGAAAAGATAAAACTGAAAGAATTACTTAGTTTTATGGCCACTGAATAATTATTTTTATGATCTGTATCAATTACAGGCCTATTTATCACTTAACTTTCTTTTTGGAGCCCGTCCCCCTCTTTCTTGACTAACTTCTGGCCCTACTCTGCCAATTTACCTAATCATCACTATGATTGTAAAATTACCAAATACTCTAGTTAGAAACAAACCTTTATATGAGAACGGTGTCTATGAAGAAAAGAAAATGTCTGTTGGTTTACAAAAAAGTAGAATTTATTTTCAAGTTAGGACCTGATGCTAAAAACATTGAAGTGTATAGAAAGTTTTCTCACATCTATACTGTTGAAGATGGCAATCAAAAAATAAAGCAATCATCAATTTTAAGATTTGTAAATAAAAAGACTAACTGAAATTGGGCATATTATTTATTAGTATTATCTTTAATTACAAAAAAATAAATTGTTAAATATTAATTATATTGTAGTTTATATAACTATTAACATAAATACAATATAATGTAATTATATATATATAATTCTATATATGTAATTACATTATACTGTATTTAGAATTAGAAATTAAAACAGATTTCACCACTATCAGTGGCATAGCTACAAATTTTGCCACCCATGCAGTATCTCCTGCATGTTTGCATCAGAAGCAGCTGCTCATCTCCTCCTAGTGACATCACTGCTGTTCACGGATATAATGAGTAACAGTTATAACAAAGAAATCTTGCTAGTCTCCTAATGCTCACTAAAACCAAGTCTGACCGTATAATACAGGTTAATCATTGATTTTTCTAATACGTGATAACCTTTTTTTATCTGGACAAAATTATAAGATATCATTTAAAATTTCAATGACTATCAAACTTATTCACTGGAAAGCCACAGATGGCATGTGCAAAACATACATTCATTTGAATAGTCTGCATTGCAGTTATTGGTTATTCTCTACAGTGTTTAACTATCCTGCATTTAGCTCGTATTATTTACATTTAACTTTAGCTATAGCTTCTAAAAAGATTAAAATGTCAATTATATCAAACAAACATCAGTCCACAATTAATATACATGCTTAATTTAAATATCTAGCAGTTTGTAATGGTCAAGAGACACTGGAAATGTATAAATTGTGATGTAGAACATACTATTNAGTCCACAATTAATATACATGCTTAATTTAAATATCTAGCAGTTTGTAATGGTCAAGAGACACTGGAAATGTATAAATTGTGATGTAGAACATACTATTATTATTATATAACTTCAGAAGATTTGGCAAAATCATTGATCTAGCAAGGCTCTGAAATTAAGCATGTTGCAGAATCAGTGACTGACCTATAGTAAAATGAGTAGTAAGTCAATAATCTCTAAGCTTTTAAAATCAAGAAAAATAATATGCTTCTTCTAAATGAAAAATGTAATCAACAATTTTGATATTATTGGGTTGCAATCTGAAAAAATTGTAGACCTATACATTCCCACTGTCATCCATCTGTCTTTCCTTAATCTTGAGAACAGTGTTAGATAAATGGAATTCAAGACCAGATATGGAAAGCTTAGGGACAGAAGTCCTGATTAACTATATGAACTTCAAATGCAACTGGAAGTCACATTATTTCTATTCAAATCTTTTCCTCTGAAAAGAGTTAGACAGGTAATTGGCATGATTCCATTGCTAACAGGAAAGTATGATGTACAGTGGAAAGACAATACAGTACTAATTTGAGGTGGAGGGCATATATTTTAAATTAAAAATATGATTAAAAATTGTGACATTGCTCATTAATTAAATATGTATAATTTATGGAAATATAAAAACATAACATAAGTTAGAATTGCCTCAATTCTGATGCAAATTAGATTTGTCTAATAAATGAAAATTATTATACAATAATATGTATAGTGTAATACATATAAGTATATACATATTACAACTTTAATTGTAACAACTCAATTGTTTTTTTTTTGTTTTTTGTTTTAATTATGAACTATACTCTTATTTATATATGTTAATTTTGTTTGTTATCATTTAATCGGATCTAATTAATCTTTTAATTTGAATTTTGGCATATATTTATTTAAATTTTACATGTGTTGTTCTATTTTTGTTTTGATTTTGGTTTATATTTTTAGTTTTGTTTTATATTTTAAACCTAAAGATGAATAATAAATGAAACTGAAAAACTTATTTAATTGTACAGTAGAACCCCAATTATCTGAAGTAATGTGGATTGATGCTACCTCAGATAAAATGGATGGCCATAGTCATTTTAGATTAAAAATTAAAATAAGTTATAAAAGATTTATATAATATCATTTTAAGCCTGTTTTTATACCTTAGTGACTCAACTCATAAGTAAGAACAATATTTTTTACATCACTTATTATACAATTAATACCTACAATAGTTTCAAAAATAAAAATGATTATTATTTATTGTAGTTACATTTTAATAGCAATGATTTGTCTCTCACATTGAAGTTAAATGATAAAAGATAACATGTATTACAAAATTATTTGTTCTGTTATCATTTTAAATTTTCTTTTATAAATTTCAATATAAAAAAGTAGTGTATTCACTTACAGGTTCACCTTAGATAACACAGAACCTTGGTTAATTGGGGCTCAAATAACTGGGGTTATACTGTAATTAATTGGTAGGTTAAAGGCGGTTGTTTACTCTATTAAGAGAGACTGATATAGTTTATCAAGAGTATATTTCTTGAATGTCTTGAGAACAATGTGACAACATCTTGTTGTACTTTTTTGTACACCAAAATTTTGTTTACTGTTCTACACCTTTGAAATGGAGCCTAAAGATCTACTTTACAAGATATACAATAAAAAATATCTGCTTTCTTTTCTCTGATTAACACAGAGATCATGCTATGTTCCAGCTAGAAGTTCTTGGATCAAGAACTCATTTTATTTGAAATGTACCTATAAACATAATTGACGGTGTATTTGTTCAGAAAATTAGTACAAAATTTATATGATAAAAAAGTATCTTAATAAAATTCCAACTTTTATAATATGAAAAATAAGGAAAAATTAAATTGAAAAAAATTACAAAGAAAAGGTTAAACAAGAAAATTCTAGACATCAAATATATACTAAAACATGAAAATTCAGTAACAGACTTGCTAAGAAACTTTAAGAAAACCCAATAATGACATAGAATAAGGAAAAGCTACTATAAGAACTGAATATTGACAATAACATTAAAAACTGTAAAATTAATCTTATGAGAAATATTTAGAATAAGTAGCAGCAAATGTTTGAAACTCTAAATATCTACTTAATCCTGAAGATGAATTATTATAACTCAAGAACAGTAAAACTTTTACTTATATGTTTATGTTATCATCCCAAAAAAGTACTTTTGAAATTTTTTAGATACCTGAATATTATTTACTGTGCACAATATGCACAGTAAATAATACAGTACAGTGAAATTCAACAATTTCCAAAGTAATTAAATGTTAGTTTGAAAATAAAAAGAAAATTATATATTTTTTATTTTAATTGATCCATCTTTATTACTGCACATACGAATGTAAAAAAAAAGATATTTTCATACTTCTGAATTCTAAATGCCAAAAACAGCTTGTCAGCTAAAAACATTAACATTGATTTTATCCTTGACTTCATATAAGTAGTTTGTATCTTTTAAGTAAACAACAGTAATAACTTTTATAAATGTCATATAATATAATATAAATAATTAATATTTATAAATAAAATGTGTAAAATGTGAATTACTTTAACAAATTAAATATATATTATAGTATATTATCAAAATGAAGTATATGAAATGGAAATATAGTTTCTGTACTAATTAACATTGTTATTTCAATTTTAAACTTATTATTTAATTTTTACTTAATATAAAAATTTAGTAATTTCATTTAAAAACATTTATATACCAGTTTTATTCAAATAATAACTATAGCCACTATTTCAAGCTGATTTTTTTCTCTGCAGTTACTATTCGAAGGCAGTTATTATTTCAATTACATTCTAATTCTGACGACTTCAAGGTATTTTGTTCAAGCAATAAATAGTGTAGAAAAAATTATGTGACATTTATTGTAAGCAGATGCACAGTCAGTTTTGGACTATAATCCATTAAATGGCCATATCATTTCAAATAAAATTAGGATATAGCTTTTATATTGTCTACTTGAACCTTGTTTATAAATAAGACTAATTATACTAGTATAGTTTCTGATTAGCAAGGAGAGGAAGAATTAGTCAAAAGGTAAAACAACATATCTTTATTTTTACAGGTAAATAAGGTCCAAGTAGCCAATATAAAAACAAAAAAGTAAAACATTAAAGAAATACAGGTAAAAAGAATTAGGATATAGCCTTACCTTCATTCAAATCTATGTTCCGACTACAGGTGCTGAAGAAGAAAGGAAAATTCTATAATCAACTTCAGCACATTATTTATTAAATACCAAGAAAAAATAAAATGTTTATTATTGGGGAATTTAATGCAAAAGGTGGATAATGAAAAAATCCCAAATATAGCAGGTAAGTCTGGTTTAGGAATAAGCAAAGAAACTGGTGAATATGTTATCAAACTTTTTATCTCTAACTCTAACACTTTTTTCAAACTGCAGTTTTTTACACCTGGATCTCACCAAATAAATAACATGGAATTAAAATGATTATACCTTAGTAAGTAACAGCTGAAAAAAGTTCTGTACACAGTTGTAAAACTCTCCCTGGTGCTGATTAATAGTTATTAATAGTAGATGCTTGCATAAAATTAAAAAAAAATAAGAAAAATACAATACTACTGGGTTTCAACTTATTGAGATTTCAAACAGAATTTAATAATATAAAAGCCATTGTCTCTCTGTGTGTGTATGTGAGTGCGTGCGTGCGAGTGAGTGAGTGAATTCCTTATAATTCCTGCTATTTTTATCCAATCCAGATAAATTTTGGTTATATTCTGACTAAAAGTAAAAACTTTTTATAGTGACCAAATGGCCCATTTTATTATCCGATTGGAAGTAACAATCTAACAAGCCTGTTATTTAAAATGTATTATTGTGCATTAACTATGCTTCAATTGGCACTATAGGATACTTAATTTGTAGAAACATTAGCTACTCCTCTTGAATTTATTGAAATCTGTACTCTTCACATTTCTTCATCTCTACTCTCTCATAAAAAGTATTGTCATCTATTGATAACAGGAAAAGTATGATGCACAGGGGCAAGACACTACTAATTTGAGGTAAAGAACAAATTTTAAAATTAGTGGTGTCTTGCATCTGTACAATATACTTTTCCTGTTATAAATAGTCATGCCAGTCATCTATATAATTCTTTTCAGAGGAAAATTTTTTAATTGAAATAATGTGACTTCTGGTTTGCACCAGAAGTTCATATATAGTTAATTGGAATAATTGGAGCCTCTGCCCCTAAGCTTTCCATATCTGATCTTGATTTTCATCTATCTAACTCTGTTCTCAAGATTAAGAAAGGACAGACGGATAGATGAATGACTGGAAATTTATAGGTATACAACTTTTTTAAATTGCCATCCAACCAGAAGAACTCTGGAAAGTTGTTATAATAGAAGCAGCTGAAAAGTATATTATAAAGAAGAAAATGAAAGATAAGATTCCTTGGCTTTCAAATTCAGCAATTTGGAAGAGGAAGTCAGGTAGGCTTTGAATTAATTACTCAATAAGAAGACAACAGGACCAGACAATGTTCCAATTGAAACTGTTAAAGTAGGTGAGGATTTTATTAAAAATTTAAATTTAATTACATTATGCTAATAGAAAGCTTGTTGGCCTATCTTCATATTCTTACATGAAAAAAAAATATATATATATATATATATATATATATTTTCATATTGTTTATTAACCGTTGAAAATTTGAAAATCGCAAATTTTAAAAACACTTTAGCATCAAAATGAGTAAAGTACGTTTTCAAAGATATAGGCTAACAAATTGTGAAATATATTATTATTATTTTAATTTTTAAACTAGTATTAATAAGAACCCTATTAGAATTTTCCTTTTTAACATTTTCTTCATAGAGGAAACTAAAATTTTGAACATACATTGTGACATTAAAATATATAGGCCTATATACCTGTATAGTCTTTTTAACATCGTTTTTTTTATCATTTAATTCTCTCCGATCTGTGTGGTCACCAAGAGGACTCTTTTTTCCACACCCATCGTGGGTTCGGCTAGGTCAGTGACGTGTTATCCAATGGGCAAAAAATACAATTGCCTGGGGCCTCCACCAACAGGGGACCTCAAACCAATCTTTTATAAGAAAATATTTCCTCCAAAAAATTCCCTCGAAGAAAAATGTTTGAAGTCAACTTTGTACTGTACATGGGGTCCTAATTCAAGTTTTCCCGGGACCCACGAAGCTACAACGTTCCACTGGGACAGGCTTAAAATAGGGGCGACAGAGTGGCAAGGAAGAAACCCGGACTAGAAATGTACTTACCAGAATTTTTATATTGGGCTTAAATCGAGATTCTTTCAACACATCAATATCGATATTGTAAATATATATTGATTCCTGTTTGATATATCAATTACCGACAGAGCACTATCCCGAACTGACTTTTATGAAAAATTCCTGGGGAGTTACGTCTATAGTTAATTTATCTAAATCTAAGATAATTAATTAATATCATTTATATACGTTTGTTATTGCAATCAAAAAAAAAATTAAATTAAAAATTATATATTATTATTTCTAAGTATATAGCCCAATTAATTGTTCAACACAACGAATTTCAAAATTCAATATGAACTTTCAGCAATTTATTTATTTATATCTTTAAAAATATATTTAGTTTTTATCTCATCTTATGCAACTATTATTTCTATTTATACAGTAGCGAATCTGAATTAGCTAATTATAATTAGAAAGACCTATATTTTAAATCATATTTTATCATCAGATCCATAAGCACATTAACATTTATTGATAAAACGATAAAATAAAATTAAATTTATAATATTCTCAAAATTTATCTGTAGTATTGATAAATAAATAAATATAGCCTATATAGGCTAAATATAATGTGATTTATCTAATAATAACTGTAAGTTAATGCCAATTATATGCTTTTTCATCCCTTAATAATACTGTACTAAATGAAACATTAATGCAATATATTTGCTAACACTTTGTAATTTAGTTAGTTCCTAACATTGTCTTGGCTGCTTCTCAATAATTGTAATTAATATTTTTTGTTTGTTTTTAAAGATCCATTGGTTAAAATTATTATAAAATTAATGCAATTTTTATTAGAACCTATATTTAAATGTACAATTTTAGAATATTTAATGTTCCTTAAATTTGTTCTTATGATTTAACTTACAGAATCACTCCAATTTTCCTGCTTTTGCATAAGGCATTTAATTCTTATTATTTCATCAATTGTTTTTTTTCTTGTAATTATTATATCCCAATCCAATTTTATTCGTATTTTGAAAGGTAATATGAATGCAGGAAAATTAAGAAACTCTTGTAAAAATTAAGTCTAATTTCCTGTAGACTTCATTTTTTCATTATAATCATCATCACTATTAATTAAGTAAACAGAAAAATCATTAAACTTAAGAAAATGTGTTTTCTTCGTGATCAGTTTCTTTAAATATTGGTACTGATGAGAGTTCCTTAATAAATCTGTTTTGAATATTTGAAGAAATTCACTACACTATTTATTTATTTATTTTTCGAATTTTAGATTATATTTTAAAGCAAATTGAATATTGCATATGGAATTTATATTCTTGTTTTCAATGAAATATAAAATATTTTAAATAATTATCGAAATATTTCCATCTCCTCGTTATAATAAATTGGTTTTATATGCGATTTGTTTCGTGTTATAAGCCATAATTTAAGAAATAGATTGCTCTATCAAAGAGAATTAAACAATATTATTATTATTTTTTTTAATTTAAATGATTGTAATTTAACTTTCAGTAAAATATTTTAAATCATTGAGACATCATTATAGGGAATTTTTCCAGAGAAAAATCCCTAAATTCAGGGAAATTTCGAAGATAAGTGACTCTGCCTAGTTGGCA
>NW_019385063.1:0-522 GCF_000671375.1 Centruroides sculpturatus | reverse complement strand
TTCCTCTTATCAGCCCCAATTTTGCCTTTGGTCACCGTTCAATACCCTGCCTCTATCATAGATCTATTCATCGCGCCAGAAGGGGGCGTTATTGCTTACTTTGAGAAACGCTGAGCTAAAATAAAAGTCAATGTGTTAGAAATATTCAAGTTGTGACCTTCAATAAAAAATAAAAAATATATAAAATGTCAACATTTTATATATATTCCGTCGAATTTTTATATATAGAATTTGTCTGCCGTCGCCCCTCTATATTTCCTTAACGCCCCCCAATTCTCTATGAGCCTTCTACTGCCCCCCTGACAGCCTCCAGCGCCCACAAGGGGGCGTTATCGCCCACTTTGAGAAACGCTGGTCTACAATAACATGATCTTACAATTTATGTGGCAATTTTTTTTAAATTTCCATCTATCACATTACGTTCAAATTTTATTATATTGTAATTTATTTTACATTTTTTTGTGTGTTTTTGTTAATGTGATGAAATAATTGAGGAAGAAAGTATATCATCATTATAAAAAC